>NC_060884.1:3724355-3911855 GCF_014805685.1 Silurus meridionalis | reverse complement strand
AAAGAGAAAACAGTTCAAGTACCACAAGGGTGAAGCCTTATTTGCATTGGATTTTCATATAGGCCAGCACACACACACACACACACACACACACACACACACACACACCTCCATCCCAAACTCTCGATTTCCTTCACCCAGGATTTAGACCTCTGGATTGCATCGTTATCACAGGAACGTTTGGCACCTCACAGCAACATATGGTTCTTAAGCCACTGGGGGATGGAATTTCATATATTTATTTGTTTTTTTTTCCTTTAGATATTCATTAATTTAGGTGCATAATGCGGAGGCGGGCTCTTGAGCATCCCTTCACTCTCTACTTTATACAAAGTTACTTTCCATACCAGACCTCGTGCTGTTCTACAGAAAATTTCGAACTCATCTAATGAGACTGATTCCGAGCAATGGCAAAGAATGCACCGAAATATCAGAACACAGCTGTGAGGAGACCAATGCTTAGGCATCATACAGTCCAGAATGTACAGCTTGGCCACCGTGTGCCTTTTTTTTTTTTTTTTTCTTCTACCAATTTAATTGTTGCCAATTCCAACCCCCATTATCTCAGTATGAGGGCTAACCACACCAAGAGCCAATTATGGACTCTCAGTTTCGGATCACTGGCAGCATTATTACTGGGATTCGAACCCACAATCATCTAATGATACACTTAACAAACGAAAAGAAAAAAAAACAGGCAACTGTGCAGGTGCAGGTTGGGTCTTGCTCAAAGATCCAAAAGTGTCAGATTAGCAGCGATAAGAATTAAACTCATGACCTGTCAAACAGTAGTCTAATGCTTTAATAGGAATATCTTCTAAACTCTGAAAGGGAAACACCACTTTGTTGGGATCTAAGAGGAATGCACTGAAGAGAAGCTTCAACCTTTATACCATTAAGGGGTCCACTTTTCGAACAATATTATAATAGTACACTTGGCATAGATACAACTAATTGCAAACTAGTAAATTTGGATGATGGATTTGAAAGGTATCAGAAACCAGAAGTTTAGAATGTACTCCTATCAGGCATAACATTATGACCACCTGCCTAATATTGTGTTGGTTCCTTTTGCTGTCAAAACAAGTATTAATAACATTATCTTCTTCAGCAGATTGAGCTACAGGAACTCGTCTGTTGGATCGGACCACACGGACAAGGTGCATCGGTGAACCTGGGTTTACGTTCACCACACTTCCTTCCTTGAACCACTTGTGATAGATGCTGACCACTGCAAACCGGGAACACGCCACAAGAGCTGCAGTTTTGGAGATGCTAGTTTTGAGAGTTTGCTCAAATCCTTACACTTGCCCATTTTTCCTGCTTCTAACACATCAAATTTGGGGATAAAATGTTAATTTGCTGTCTAATAAATAAATCCCACTCACTAACAGGTCCTATGATGAAGAGATAATGTGTTATACATATAAATGTGAAATAAAGTGTTATTCACTTCACCACTCATAATATTATAATGTCATAATGATATGCCTGATCGGTGTAATTACAGTAGACGTGGACAAAACTGACTTTTAGTTGCAGTAGTCCAGACAAAATCTTCTGATATTCCTCATGAAAGTGTCGTATCAGCAAAAAATGGACAGTTGATACTCCATGGTAGTTCCTGCTAGCATTTTTTAGAAGATGTACACCAAATTTTAGAAAGATAAACCAGAACTTTACCTTGTTTAGTTTGTAGTTCCTGGCCATACTTTTATACCCTTTATGATAAAACGAGGGTGTCAGTTTTTTTTTTTTCCCTCCAACAAATAAAACCCGACGCCAATTTACTCTGCCGTCCGCCCGTGTACCGCGCGCATGCAATCACAATCAGAAAAATTGCAAGTCCTTACTTCAGCAGACAAAAAAAGTGCTAACAATAGATGAATTAAAGGTTACCAACAATATATGATGAATGTCATAGCACTGAAAATTACTGAGCGAGAAGTCCTAATGAAGCCGTTTGCAGCAAACCAGAGGCCAGTCAATAATTAGAGGTGGCGCACTGGTACTCGGCGTCTCCTGACTTCGACACCCTCTGTCTTTTTCCGCCGTTTTTAATTGCACAGGTTAGAGTCCGCTTAACGATATGGCTGTTCTTATGTAGTTTGACTGATGTAAGGTGTGTACGAAGAAAAAGAAAATGAAGGATACCTTAAATATGAGGGTGTATTTTTAACTTTATGCTGTAGAGTGATTTCATTGGTATTCATTTAAGAAGAAAAAAAAAATTAACGTTTGTGAACACCTGACCATAAGATTGGAATGTGCTTTTTGATCCAAATCAAATCAAATCAAATTTTGATCCACATTTTGTCCCCATTTATTGTTATAATAACCTCCACCATTCTGGGGGGATGTTCCACCAGATTTTGTGCTGATTCAGCTACAAGGGTGTTAGTAAAGTCAGATACTGATGTCCTGTACATGTACTGACATCCCAAAGGTGTTCAACAGTGTGTTCAACCCATGGAAACCATATCTTCATGGAGCTGGAGTTGTACACAAATTGGAACAGGTTTGTTATTGTTAAAAAAAATTAACTACCACATCCAAAGAGTTCCTATACAATTGTGTGTAAGTTTGGGAAAAAAAAACATTAATGGCTAAAATAGTCAGGTGGCCCAGTATAGTATATGTCCAGGTAAAAGACAGAGTATATGTCCAGGTAAAAGACAGTAGTGGACAGTAACAAAGTAACTCATTACTGTACTTAAGTAGCTTTTTCGCGTATTTGTACCTTACTGAAGTATTTCCATTTGCGGAGATTTTATCTTCACTACATTTCATAGTCAAATATTTTATTTTTACTTTACTACATATTAGACTACATAACTACATATTGTGAAATCTTGTGCCTTATTATTTATAAATGGTTTAAAACTTCACCGGACAAGCACACAGCAAGCCACCAATCAGGGTAGAACACGCTCGAACTTCTTCTGATTGCCGCTTGGTGGTCTCTACTTAGCACGAACATAGAGTTCAGAATCAGTTTAGCAGCATGCAGAACATTGAGAGGAATAAATGATGGCAGAAACTCCAGACTTTGACTTGCCACAAGATGATTTTTTGTAAGTAGGTAATAAGAAGGTTTTGGACTCATTTAAATACATATCAATCAGTGTTTGACTCATTAATATCATTCTATTAATAGATTGGTGCGTTGAGTCACATTAGAGTCTTTTCACATAAACTGATAAAAGGAACATTATACTGTAGCTGTAATAAATCATAGAACTTAAGTACTTAAGTAAATTTCATATTTCTCCATAAATATAATATATAATATATGATATAATAATATCTCTACTTTAACTCAAGTACATGGTTTGTGTACTTCATCCACCACTGCTAAAAGTCATTCTAAACACTTGTCCTTCACTTCTGCACATGTGTGGATGCAGATGTCTGCTGTATTTTTCCATGTTTTGACTCACCACATCTATGACTTTTTCAGAGATCATTCAAATTCCTATGTTGGGCTTAACGTGTGAAATGTCTTTTTTCATCGTCTTTATATGTAGGATCATGGGAAGAAGAAAAACAGCTTCAAAATGTCTTAGAAGCTTAGTAACCTCACATGACCAGAAAGTACAGATTGTAAACATTTCTCGAAAGCTAACACTTCAGGTGATTAAGAAAAAGACCTGAAAACTTCTGCAATCATTAATGGAATAATCATCATCCAGGTGTTTCCTAATGAAATGCGAACGATTCATCATCAAAACTACCTCTATAAAAGCATTAGCATACCATTAATGTTGCCCTCCTGTTAGCGTAGCTGCTAGTTTACCAGATTTTTTGGTGTATTTGCTAATGATATTCATATATCAAGTGCAAAAGTGATGAACAAAAACCATGTAAAACATAAAATATTGTTTGCCTGAGATTAGCATGAGGCTAACGTGTTACTTAAATGGTTTATATGCGTTCCGTGGCTCAGTTTTTGCGCTCATTTTCTCTCATATTGCTTTTCTGTGCTTTATATATACTTGATCTTGTGCATATGGGATTTTTTTTTTTTCTTTGATCCCTTCGAAAAATCCCAGCCGTACGTAACTTTCTACTGAGATGCTGATAGGGATTGTTTATTTTCGCGGTGGAGAAATAATCACGCAAATAAGACATCAAAGATGGTTCGGGAATTAATGTATGCGGATAGGAGGGGGGAAATGTATTCCAATTGCTGTGGGATGAAGAGGAGAGGAAAAATATTCCCCAGAAGTCTTTGGTGTATGAGATCAAAACTTACAATATGGGTAGTTACTATAAAGACACGCACACACCCTGCAGTTTAATACAAAAAAATACAAATAAAAAAACGTTTCAATTGAGAGAACTTATTAAGCCGGCGCCTGGTTTAACAGCTTCCCTCCTACATGCTGGTCCTTATGTCTGACCCTCCGCAGCCTCAGGGCCTGATTCAGTCCTGATTCTGGCCCTTGAACCTTGAGGACTTGTGAGATATGTTTTGGATGGTTGGCATTGTCTGGATGCCAGCTCTGAGCATGCTTCATGGCCATGGACAATATTCAATATTCACTTTTTTGCTCCCGCCCAACTCTGTGGGTCTCAGCAAACCCTGCGTCATGGAAAATACCTCCAATATGGCAAATCTGGCTAAAAAAAACATTCTGCTGTCTATAAAACGGCAGACGAACGTGAGTAGATATTTAGTTAGTATGCTTTTGCTTGATTTGTTTGTTTGCTTATGTAAAAGCTTTATAGTTAAAAATGAGACAAAGTTTATTTAGTCCAATATGTTTAGTTAGTTGGTTAATTATTTAGTTTTATTGCTTAAAGTGTACATTCATTTGTTTATTTATTTAGTTAGTTAATGTTCTTGCGTTAACAAATGTACTCTGTCATTTGTTATTAATTAACAAATTTTATTTTGACCTAATTTTTCTTGATTTTTATTTTTTTTATCTTTGAATCTATCTATCTATCTTTCTATCTATGCTTGTCGATTTTACAGCTTTATTCATTAATTAATGTGTTTGTTTGTTTATTGTTTTAATTTTTTTATTCATTTTTTTATTTGGAAAATTTACCAGTTAAAAATATGTAGTTTCAATTATTTCATTCCATATCTATTTTTAAGTTTTATTAGTTTAAAAAGAATGCACCTGACTATTTTTTGTTTGTTTGTTTGTTTGTTTTAAAGCCTTATTAGTTAAAAAGTAGAGTTGTACGTATTTCAAATAAAATAAAAAGTACCTTCATTTTTCTTTTTTAGTTTGTTTTCAAAGTTTCATTAATTAACAAGTTTTCTTTGAACTATTTTTTTCTTTATTTGTTTTTTCTTTGAAGTTTTATTGGCTAAATATGTACCGTGATTATCTATCTATCTATCTATCTATCTATCTATCTATCTATCTATCTATCTATCTATCTATCTATCTATCTATCTATCCATCCATCCATCCATCCATCCATCCATCCATCCATCCATCCATCCATCCATCTATTTAAACGTTTTATTAATGTAAAAAATAACCACCGACTTTATTTGTTTGTTTGTTTGTTTGTTTGTTTGTTTGTTTTAAAGCTTTATGTTATAAAAATGTATAGAGTTTCACTTATTCCAATTTAGCCATTTTTTTACTCTTTTGAAAAATGAAACAAAATAACAATGAAAATAAGCATCATCAAATGTAGACAAAAAGCATCCAAAATAAATAATAAAATCGCTCTCTTGGTGTACAGAAAGGCTCGGACAGACAGCATTCAAAGTCGTGCCTAATTAAGCATTCGGGAAAATAGAAACGAAAGCAGTTTATTATATCAATCAGGACGATTTCTGTTTGTGGCTCCCTTCAGATAAGGCCATTTGCATATTAGCTTTCTATGCTAACCTACATCCTTCAGCTCCATGCTTCGAATGTAAATATTTCCCTGACTGCTGTTCGTGCTTTCAAACTTTCATTGCTTCCTCCCTCTCTCTCTCTTTCTCTCTAAATTCATTAAATTGTAACTAGATCGATGAATAAGTGAAAAGACAAGCAAACGAATAAACAAGCCCTGATCATCAGATGAACCAGGATGAAACCCTTACTGGTGTGTGATGGAGATTGTTCGTCAAGCTCGTCCTAACTGATTATTAAATATTCAAACCCAAGAGAAAAAAAACAGGGTGTGAATTAAAAGGAAGCACACGCATATGCTGTAAATAAACGCATCATGGGCTCTCCAGTCGACGGCTACATTGTAAACTGAGTAATCAAGGGGCTCTTTGGCCGAGCGTTTCCCGGCGGCGTCCTGGCAAACGCGCGCAGGCGTATAAGTGAAAATTATAGCGTCTCTGTGTTCTTGCATTAGCATCTAACAAACACATTAATTCCTGTTATGGGCTGAGCTTCAGCTCGGAATTGAAGTAGCTCCAGTTAAAGTCAATAAAGAGATTGGGATTTATGAAATCAAGCATAGCATGGAAAAAATGTGTGTGCGCGCAGATATAAAACACTTCACATTCCACTTTCATTTGTTAACTAATGTGTCACATATTGACGTGTCATGCGACGTCACGTGGGCACTGACCAACAGAATATGCACAATAGCATCAAGGCCATGTAACATGTCAAAACGCTCAACGAAGTGTGAAGAGTTGATTGCTGGGTAACATGGTGACGTGTCATACCGTCATGTGACATCATTCTTAATCTTTTATTTTTTTTGTATTTGTCTTTTATTTCCTGAAGAACCTCCTGTCAATCATTTCTGAAAAGCTCATATCAGTCCTGTGAGGATTTTTTCTGGATCTGGACTATGATTCCCCCTCAGCCAATACACCACTTCATGACTGTCATGTTTCATGGATCACTCACACCTGTTTGTCACTCTTGATAAGCACATGTATACAAGTCTCGCCTTCACAGCACGCATTTGCCTTCCCATGTGTCTTCTTGTTTTATGCCGTTGGTGGAGATCTTCATTACTTGTCCCCCAGCTTATTAAAAAAAAAAATGTCCTAGTTTGTGCTACTTCTTGATGCTACATTAATTCTTCCCTCTGCCACAGTTCAAAATTAGGAATCATTCTTGTCTCTTCATTGACACTAATTTCCCATATTGGAAAAAATGTTCTGATTTTCCTTTCAGTTGCTGAACCCTTGATGACTGTAATGCCCTTTTTTGTGATCTACCATCATATTCATTCTTCCGTCTGCAGAGTAAACAAAAATCTCAAGCGAGAGAATACTATTTAACATTTTCCTGGATACCTGTTGCATCTCATAATCTATACAAAATTCCGAGATAAGATCTGTAACTAAGGAATTCTCTCCAGAGAATACATCTACAGAGAACTCATACATGAAGAACATCCAAATAGAGGACTTCTACATGAAAGACATCTACACAGAGGACTTCTGCACAAAGGGGCATCTACACTGAGAATATCTGTATGGGAACATTTACATGGAGAATATCTACACAGGAAACATCTACACAGAAAACTACAACATGGTGAACTTCTACATGGAGGACTTCTACACAAAGGACATCTACACAGAAGACATCTAAATGGAGAACTTTTTTAATGGAGGACTTTTACACAAAGAACATCTACACACCACACAGGACTTGTGTATGAAGGACATATACATTGAGGACATCTACACTGAGAATATCAGCATGGAGAGCATTTACATGGAGAATATCTGAATAGAAAGCATATTAATTGAGAACTTCAACATAGAGAACTTCTATATGGAGGACATCTACATAGAAAACATCTAATTGGAGAACTTTTTTCATGGAGGAATTCTACACAAAAAAACATCTATACACAAGACTTCCGTATGAAGGACATATACATCGAGGACATCGACACTGGGAATATCAGTATGGAGAGCATTTACATGGAGAATATCTGTATAGGAAGCATCTGAATTGAGAACTTCTACATGGAGAATTTCTACATGGAGGACATGGACAAGACTTCCGTATGAAGGACATATTCATCGAGGACATCGACACTGGGAATATCTAAATGGAGTACATCTACATGGAGAATATTTACACAGAAAACATCCAAGGTACATAGAAAAGTTCTTACGCAAAGGATATTTACACAGAAGACTTCTGCATGGAAGACATCTACAATGAGAACATCTTCATGAAGAACTGAGAACTTCTACATGGAGAAATTTCTCTTCCTTCTTTTTGTTCGTTTTTTCTCTTCTTTACAATCACTTTATGTAGCTCGTCTTCATTTTTCCTCATAAATAATCGTACAAACATCACAACGCCTCAGAAATCTCATGGGTTTGTGAGCTCTGATGTATCCACGTTACAAACGCTTTATATTAAATTACATATTTCATTTATGGATTGATGATGGCCACGGGCTTTCTGATCTGCCCGTTTTTTAATCCATCACCCCTACACACACCCCCTCGCCACCAACCCACCCCACCCCAATAACCCTTCAAGCTGCAACACGGGGCAGTAATATGATTAATGTAAATGACGTTTCATTGTTCTTTTCTTATTTACATTCCACTCTATTGACAAAAGTTCAGGGTGAGTTATGGAGCGGCGTGCTTCATTAGCGTATTAGCTCGACTCCAGTTGCACATGGGAGTGATGGCTCAATAGGGCTTTAGGATAATAACTCTGGCGTTCTTAATAATCACACTGGGAGAGTTTTGACTGCTATTGGAAGTGAAAGGGGGAAGAAGAAAAAAACAAACAGCACTACTTTAATATTATTGGTAGAAGAACTTGACGTATAGTCGAGACTTGAGAAAGTTAAGACTTGAGAAACAATCACATCCAGCCAACACCCCTCTCAGTGACTGACCTCTGCAGGTAAAGTTTGTAGATGACTTTGGATAGGAGGAAGTTCTATTCCAGATTAACAAATCAACACTTTAACACTTTACTATCGTTTCTTTATCCTGGGCAATTGATTTATCCAGTCATGGTGGCTCCACTGGGTTTTTGAAGGAACTTGAGAGGTCGGTTGTTTCATACACTTTGGTGAACTGACCACAGATCTTTTGTGGATATAAACTGCCTCAAATATTTCCATTTCTTCGTGTAATCTCAGGCAGACTCACTTATTTTGAAATCAGGGCTCTGTTGAGGCCCAAACGACTAATTTCAGGACTCCTTGTTCTTCTCTATGCTGAAGATACAAAATATTGACTAAAGTATTGGGACTTCTGATTTTCCTGCCATAAGTGGTTCTACCCCAAAACGTTACCACAAAGTTGGAGGCACACTATTGTATAGGATATCTTTGGATTTTACATTCACTTGAACTTGGAAACTCAAACCCCAAACTTGTTGAACATGAATGGATGTGAACGATGACTGCACTCCAGGCCTCCTCACCCCACCTTCAGTACGTCACTACCTGACTTTGCAAAGACCCTTGAGGTTGAATGAATCTCACAGAAATTTCCACAAACACTCTCCAAAATCCAGTGGAACATCTTCCCAGAAGAGTGAAGTTTGAGAAATTTGTCCTCACACTGTTCGAAGATCTGATCCCAGATCGGCATTTAGAAATCTGGCCTACTCTATTCCAGGACTTCCTCTGAGAACATCAGGCCACTTCTCTTTTTCTCCATTTGGTTCCACGATTCTCGTTTCAAATGATTTAATAAAATATCTCATTGATCTTTATTGAGCTTCGAGATTGTGCTGGTCCTCTTGGATGAACATCATGGAACATCACGGAGGGGGGGGGGGGGTCCTATTTTACTTGAATACAATAAAGATGATCTCAGAGAGAGATTTTGAAAAGTTTACACAAGTGTAAAACACATTGCTAACATCTGACCATCACTGAATGGCATTTTTGTCATTTTTATTAAACCCTGAATGTGAGCACATAAAAAAAAAAAAACATCAGCACCAAGCAGCGCAAAGCAGAATATCGACAGCTTCCCCATATGGCATGTGTTTTGAAGGAGAGAGAGAAAAGCGAGGGAATCTGCAATCAATAACCCAAAATCCGTCTACCTATTTACGGATCTACCACTTCAAAAACACGTCCCATAGCACACCACATAAAAGCCTTTCATTTTCATATCCCCCTTACATTCCTCTATTAATGCTTCACACACCCTCTGCAATTGTCCTCGGTCATGAATCAAATCAGACACCTCAGCATTTTTCTATTTTTTTCTTTCCTTTCTTTTGGACGAGAGAGATTGCTCCTCATTACCAGCAATCCCTATTACTACCCCGGCATTATAAAATCTTTACTGAAAATCCACCACTAAGGCCTCCGGTAGGTCTAATAAGAACCTGATGCTAAATAAGAGGTGTGTGTCATTACCTTTACCACTACACAGATGCAGTCAGGAGGACACGCGCACACACACACACACACACACACACACACACACTCGCAAACTCACACGGAACCCAGGCAGTAATGAACATGACTCGTTTCAGGCTGTAATTGCATGAATGCAGGTTTTTAAATATCAGGGCAACTTTCAACCCCTTTCTTCCACCTAACTAAACTCAAGGCCAATTAAAGTCCACACATATAGACACATATATAACACACACACACACACACACACACACACACATGCACACACAAACAATTGGAAATAATGGCACTTTTATCATGTTAAGAAAGAAAGAAAGAAAGAAAGAAAGAAAGAAAGAAAGAAAGAAAGAAAGAAAGAAAGAAAGAAAGAAAGAAAGAAAGAAAGAAAGAAACAGTATTGTGGATTACTGAGAAAGAAAGAAAGAAAGAAAGAAAGAAAGAAAGAAAGAAAGAAAGAAAGAAAGAAAGAAAGAAAGAAAGAAAGAAAGAAAGAAATGTACAGTATTGTGGATTATTGAGAAAGGAGGAAAAAAGAAGAAAGAAAATAGAGTAAGGAAATAGCATTACGATTTAAGGAGAAAACAAAGAATTAATGATTTAATAAATAAAAATCAAACAAACAGCAAACAAGCAAAAAAAAAAGCCCCTGGTGGGAGGAGCTAGAACAGCTCTGACTCCACCCACTTTGTGTATATGTAATCCTAACCGCTCATATCTGCTATAATGTCAATGGTAACAGGAAGTTTTCATTCAGCTTTACAGTGTAATAATTCTACACATGGGGTTAAATCCTTTTTACACTAAATCTAATATTTGACATTAAGCCTGATGGAAGGTTTCAGGTTTACAGAGTATTCATCATGTGTTCCTCTTCGATCCTTCTGATTACTCAGGGCAGGGAGCAGGTCAATACGATTGACTGTCTACAAATGAATGAAAGCGAGCTGCCATCGATAAGACGAGTGAGAGATTTCATGTATATTTTCAAACATGGGGGGTGCTGTGAACACACATGAATATATATATATATATATATATATATATATATATATATATATATATATATATATATATATATATATATATATTGCAGTGTCTCTGACACTGAGACTCCTTCCTTGCATGCTAAATACCCTCACAGAAAGAAAGAAAGAAAGAAAGAAAGAAAGAAAGAAAGAAAGAAAGAAAGAAAGAAAGAAAGAAATCAATCAATCAATCAATCAATCAATCAATCAATCAATCAATCAGACTGCTAAAAATCTGTGAGGAAACGGTCGGATCTGCTGTTAGAAAAAATACATCAACATCTTCCAGCCAATCAGATTTGAGGATTCAGTGCCGCTGCTGTATGTGTTTATTTACACCAGCATACAGAACAGTAGGAGGCTTAGACAGACCAGAGGGGATTCAATAAAAAAAAATGTGTGTGTGTGTCTGTGTGTGTGTGTGTGTGTGTGTGTGAGAGCGAGAGAGAGAGAGAGAGAGAGAGAGAGAGATCTGACCCCCTGGCGATACCTGAGATGTTCTCGGTCTTGAGGCAGAAAGTGAATACTGCTGGAAATAAACACAGGGTTTCCAGTTCATACTGAAGGACAGAGATGGGAAGTAGTGAAGTACAAACACTTTGTTACTGTACTTAAGTAGATTTTTCTGGTATTAGTATTTTACTTCATTATTTCTTTTTTATTTTTACTTTCACTCATTACATTTTACACACAAACCTGTACTTTCTACTTCTTACATTTCAAATTAGACTCGTTTAATAATTTAAATCTATTTGGTAACATGATCAATATTTCCAGATCACCTGATCATCATCATCTTTTCTCTGCTTGTGTTCTATATGGTGGATCTTCAGCCTGGACACAATTATTAGGTAACAACATTTGAAATTTGTTTTGTATTAATATATTAATATAATGTGAGGTTCAGTTACCAGCGTGACACTAAAACAGGTAGTAATAATGACTACTTTTGACTTAAGTACATGTCAGAGCCCAAACTTCTTTACTTTAACTTGAGTGACAAAGTGAGTAAAATATGTGTGTGTACTTTTGCCATCTCTGCTGAAGGATCAGTTTTATATATGAAAAAAATGATTACTTTATGGACAAAAAGTTTGTGGACACTTGATCATTAAATGACTGAACATTCCATTCCATGTGATATTAACCTCCACTCTTCTGGGAAAATGTTCTACCAGATTTTTGTGGAAATTTGTGCTCAGAGACAAATCTGTTAGTAAAATGAGGTAATGATGTAGGTGAGGTGAAGTAGGTCTGGGGTGCAGTGTGTTCACATTCATTCTAAAGATCTTCAATAGGGTTGAGTTCAGAAATCTATAGCAGAAGAACTTCCACTCCAACTCGTGACTCATGTCATTTATATAAATGTGTGCCGTCGAATTTGTGCTAACGGTTTGAAGAAGAACTACATGTACAAGTCTGGAGTCCCAATACTTTTGTCCATATAGAGTATAGAAAAAGCACGAGTTTGACTCCATTCCAAATAGACGCATCAAGGTTCTTAAACTCCCCCCTGAAATATGAAAACCTGTCGTTCTTTTCCTTGCACTGAATGACAAATTGCTCTATTAGACAACTATATAAAACACTGAAGCACCTAGCCTTGTCAAGAAATCCAAATTTTATAAATATTTAAATTACCCCCAACCTTACACAACTCCCTCACCCATACTCCTCCCACCCCCCCTCCCCTTCCCTCCATGGGTAAACTTATATAGGCTTTCATTACTCTGCTGTAATTTCCTTTTGGCATACATTTCCATACATTTGCATATTTGCATATGATTGGCTCTTCTGTTTTATGATGCAATAACACTTACCTGTCACAAGCTCGATATTAACTTCTGAACATTAAATTCATATCGAGTGTATGGTTAAAATAAGTAAATAATATGTGTGTGTGTGTGTGTATATATATATATATATATATATATATATATATATATATATATATATATATATATATATATATATATATATATATACACTTTGCCTAAAGATGTGGCTCTTAATGTATGGTGTTTAAAGGGACATTTTACCACTAATATTCATTAATCTTATTTTTATTACTATTATTTGTTCTATATAGAATATAAATTGGATGTTTCCAGAAAGTTCCTTCAACCAAAAGTGCTGGAATGTTGTGTACTGTATACATGTGAATCTATACACAATTTTTTGATTAGCCTTTAACACATGCCTAATTCCTGGAAATATATTTCAGAACACACTTTTACCCATGTTTTTTTACACATCTTACTAAAAATAGATATTTAGCATGAGGATTTAGAAATATTCAAAATATTACTAACTAGCATTACGCCAAGGATGCTAGCACTAACTAGCATTCTTGCCATGGGCATTGCTTTCCTGTGATTGCTGTCATTCTTTAAAATGTTGTTTTGTTTTGTTTGTTTGGTTGGTTTTTTACAATAATTAATTTTTTTTTCTATGATTTCTTAATCTTGACTGTTAGTTTGAAAGAAAAATGATCTTCAAAAAATTCACAGATTAAATGCCTCAATGAGCATGTGACCTTTGGAACTATTAATATCTTTCAATAGAGGTCAATAATTTCCCGTGACATGGTCGATTGAACGAGCTCAAATATGCGCTACACTATATGGACAAGTGTATTGGTAAACCTAAACTTTCATGTCATATGTGGTTCTTCTCCAAACTGTTACCACAAAGCTGGAGGCACACAAATGTATAGGACACAGTAAAAAAAGAAGAAATTTGCATTCACTTGAACTTGGAAACCCAAACTTGTTCCAGCATGGCAATGACCCTGTGCACAAAGTTAGCTCATTGAAGACATGGTGTACATGCTTTGGAGAGAAAGATCTTGAGTGGCCTACTATAGAGCTCTGATCTTTAACTGTATTGAACACCGTTGGGATGAATTGGAACACTGACTGCACCCCAGGCCTCCTCACCCACATCAGTACCTGATTTCACTAAAAGCCTTGTGGCTGATGAACACAAATGTCCACAAGCACTCTCCAAAATCTAGTGGAACATCTTCCCAGAAGAGTGAAGCGCCAAATGGGACTAAATGTGGAAAGCGATGCTCAATAAGCACATACCATACTTGTGACCAGGAATCCCAAACTTTATGCAATATACAGGGAGTGCAGAATTATTAGGCAAGTTGTATTTTTGAGGATTAATTTTATTTGAGGATTTAATTTGAACAACAACCATGTTCTCAATGAACACAAAAAACTCATTAATATCAAAGCTGAATATTTTTGGAAGTAGTTTTTAGTTTTAGCTATTTTAGGGGATATCTGTGTGTGCAGGTGACTATTACTGTGCATAATTATTAGGCAACAACAAAAACAAATTCATACCCATTTCAATTATTTATTTTACCAGTGAAACCAATATAACATCTCAACATTCACAAATATACATTTCTGACATTCAAAACCAAACAAAACAAATCAGTGACCAATATAGCCACCTTTCTTTGCAAGGACACTCAAAAGCCTGCCATCCATGGATTCTGTCAGTGTTTTGATCTGTTCACCATCAACATTGCGTGCAGCAGCAACCACAGCCTCCCAGACACTGTTCAGAGAGGTGTACTGTTTTCCTCCTTGTAAATCGCACATTTGATGATGGACCACAGGTTCTCAATGGGGTTCAGATCAGGTGAACAAGGAGGCCATATCATTAGATTTTCTTCTTTTATACCCTTTCTTGCCAGCCACGCTGTGGAGTACTTGGGCGTGTGTGATGGAGCATTGTCCTGCATGAAAATCATGTTTTTCTTGAAGGATGCAGACTTCTTCCTGTACCACTGCTTGAAGAAGGTGTCTTCCAGAAACTGGCAGTAGGACTGGGAGTTCAGCTTGACTCCATCCTCAACCCGAAAAGGCCCCACAAGCTCATCTTTGATGATACCAGCCCAAACCAGTACTCCACCTCCACCTTGCTGGCGCCTGAGTCGGACTGGAGCTCTCTGCCCTTTACCAATCCAGCCACGGCCCATCCATCTGGCCCATCAAGACTCACTCTCATTTCATCAGTCCATAAAACCTTAGAAAATCAGTCTTGAGATATTTCTTGGCCCAGCCTTGACGTTTCAGCTTGTGTGTCTTGTTCAGTGGTGGTCGACTTTCTGCCTTTCTTACCTTGGCCATGTCTCTGAGTATTGCACACCTTGTGCTTTTGGGCACTCCAGTGATGTTGCAGCTCTGAAACATGGCCAAACTGGTGGCAAGTGGCATCTTGGCAGCTGCACGCTTGACTTTTCTCAGTTCACGGGCAGTTATTTTGCGCCTTGGTTTTTCCACACGCTTCTTGCGACCCTGTCGACTATTTTGAATGAAACGCTTGATTGTTCGATGATCACGCTTCAGAAGCTTGGCTATTTTAAGACTGCTGCATCCCTCTGCAATATATCTCACTATTTTTGACTTTTCTGAGCCTGTCAAGTCCTTCTTTTGACCCATTTTGCCAAAGGAAAGGAAGTTGCCTAATAATTATGCACACCTGATATAGGGTGTTGATGTCATTAGACCACACCCCTTCTCATTACAGAGATGCACATCACCTAATATGCTTAATTGGTAGTAGGCTTTCCAGCCTATACAGCTTGGAGTAAGACAACATGCATAACGAGGATGATGTGGTCAAAATACTCATTTGCCTAATAATTCTGCACTCCCTGTACAGTATATACATATATTACGGGACACATTATGAGAGCAAATTAGGGCTAAATGTAGAATGTTTTGCTCACAAAGCCTTACAGTATGAGAGGTGTCCAAAACTTTTGGAAATATAGTCTAGTTTTTTATGCACGTGAGTTTAACCGAGTTCGCGCGTTAATGATTTTAACAACGCGACTCCGAATCAATTAATTCGACTCAGCAGTTCTGCTCTGGACCTGAGTGCAGTGAACTTTATGTACAATTATACACGGGTCATCTCTGGACAATATGCTGCCCATCTGCTCTCGCTCCCATTCTACAAGCCCAAAGCAGGTCACGTGTCATCGGGTCCTTCAGATATAATTAGGTCAGGCTTTTTATTTTCTCGTAGCTCCGTGGTGTAAAGTAACGCTACACCTGCGAGGCTGATTTTTGTCTCCACAAACGGATGATGAATAGATGGAGGACGTGTGGATGATATGGAATAGGATATGACGAGGGGTCAGGTTCTGCACGATTGAAGTGCTTTGCTGTCGAAAGAGATCAGAGGGTGCCAAAATGTAATGATGATGGAAGTGTGTGTCGTGTGTATATATACACACGCGAGCGGCGTCATTTGCACCTTTCCCGCTGGCGATAATGAGAATATTAATCGGGCATTAGAGCTTTTAATGACGTGATCACAGCACACATACGAAAGGCATGAGACAAGATCAGACAGAAACGTGTCGGGATCGGATCCACACCACGAAAACGCTGCACATCAACGTCGATCTGTTCTTGAGAGAAACGCCGACGTGCAAAATGACCCGCCAAAAAAATTCACACGATGGCTAAAAATAAAGATTCATCCCTCCGTAGCGATTGCATTATAACGACTTGTATGACCTGGAACAGCTACAACCCCCATTACGTCCCGTTACGATCCCGTGAACGAGGTGCCCTCGCTAATTTTCTCTCGTAGTAGATTAATGTGCATTAAGATTATACAATAAAGCATCTTAATGAGCCTGGGTCATAAAAAAGTCCAATTTTATAACTCCAGGCTATTTTCTGTGAACCGAGTCTCGGGTCTTTGAAGCGTTTTTCAGACAGTGTTTCACCTGACACTGATCAAAAATCATAAAAAAAATAGCTGTATTTTTAACGGTTATTGGTCAGGGGTGAAACGATACAATTTGGCTATGATGTGATTTGCGACACTGGCTTCCTGATACTATTTAATTCTCCTTTTTTTATATAAATATTTTGGAATCATATGCAGTTTTTCTTCTGTATAATAAAAGACAAAACTAAAATAGAATAGAGGCTTATTATTAAGTAAATAAATAAATAAAAACATGTATTAATTTCCCACAAAGATTTTGAATCACTAAACAAATTTGCTGATCAGGTTGCTTTAAAAATGTAAGATTAAGTAAGAAAAATTCAGTAAAACATAAACTTAGGCAACTGAAATAGAGCTCCAAATTCGGCTAAAATGGCCGGTTTGGTTATTTACAGCAATACATGACCACATAGAATCTGATCAAATGTGTGTGTGTGTGTGTGTGTGTGTGTGTGTGTGTGTGTGTGTGTGTGTGTGTGACAGGTGTGTCAGTCTCCATTTCCCATGGTTCATCTCAGTCGATGTGTGTAATCGATTCTCTGCAGCTGATGAATAAAGGCCACACTCCATCTGCAGGTGTTTGTTTGTGTGTGTGTGTGTGTGTGTGTGTGTGTGTGTGTGTGTGTGTGTGTGTGTGTAAAGGATGTACACTGTGAGACCTAATCAGTGTAAGTTGTGACATCATGAGGTTCAGATCCACACTATTATTCTATCTATCTATCTATCTATCTATCTATCTATCTATCTATCTATCTATCTATCTATCTATCTATCTATCTATCTATCTATCTATCTATCTATCTATCTATCTATCTATCAAGTGTATGCTGTTATTAGTTAGATTTATCTATGCCTATGTTTGTATGTGAATGTGAATGAATGTGCTTTTTGTGTGTGTGTTTGCCGAAAAAAAGTGATGTCCAGAATCATGAGTTCATCCAAGCAACACACACCAGTAACTCAGTGCTCTTCACATGTGATCTGTTGTGAAATGTTTCCCTGAGAGTCCAGAGCTGCGAGAATGTATTCTTTTTTTTTTTTTTTGTAATTCAAGTTGTCCAGACTTCTGAACCCCTCAAAGAGCACATAAAGCACTGTTGCATAATCATTAAAAAGTACAAGGTATTAGGAAAGTTCAGCTCCGCACTTTCCTGCTTCTTTCCTTTTTTGAAGTCTTCTCGTCTCATAGCGTATTCAGATAGCCAGGTTTGTTTAGGGATTACTCTCCTATCTTTGATCAGGCTTTAATTAGCCAGGCTCGAGCACCTACAGCTCATTAGAACGAGCAGGTTATGGGCGTTAATCTGGGGCTGACGGTGAGGAGCGAGCGAGCGAGCAGACTGGGACTTGGCTCGGTGCCAGTGGAAGGTGCGTTGATGATAAAGGCTCCCCTGTGCAGATCGATACCCAGCCCTCCTCCTGTCTATGCAGGATCAAGAGTTTGATTCACAAAGGCTCTTTCTGCATAAAGAAGCAAACAGAAGTTCACAGGAAGCTCTCCAGCTCAGTGCAGATGCAACATCAACATCCGAGTCTGCTTATGTCCGTCTTCGGAATTGCACAATTGATTCTGAAGAAAAGTTTGTGGAACAGTGTAAAATATAAGTTCATACCTGTTCTCATAATCTCATTCTCCTGGAACTCAACAGGTGTGTTTGAATGTAGACAAAATGATAAAGGTTTTTTTTTTACTTATCATCTAAATACCATGCAAACAAACCTACACTTAGTACAGTATAACCACACAACCACACAGGTGTTTGTTCTTTTCTTTCATTTACTTTTCCTTCCATCATTTGTTTTATTATTACTTTCTTCTTTCCTTCCTTCCTTCCTTCCTTCCTTCCTTCCTTCCTTCCTTCCTTCCTTCCTTCACATGCTGTAATTACGTTCTTTCACTTTTTCTTTAATTTTTATTTTCTTTCTTTCTTTCTTTCTTTCTTTCTTTCTTTCTTTCTTTCTTTCTTTCTTTCTTTCTTTCTTTTCTTTCTTTCTTTCTTTCTTTTCTTCCTTCCTTCCTAACTTCCACCTTCACGATGCTATACTAAATTTTTCTACCATTGTAATTTTCTTTCTTTCTTTCTTTCTTTCTTTCTTCTTCTTTCTTTCTTTCTTTCTTTCTTTCTTTCTTTCCTTCCTTCCTACCTTCCACCTTCACCGTGCTATACTTTGTTCTTTCAGTTTTCTACCATTGTAATTTTCTTTCTTTCTTTCTTGCCTCCTTCACCATGCTATTCTTCCAACTTCTTTCTTTCTTTCTTTCTTTCTTTCTTTCTTTCTTTCTTTCTTTCTTTCTTTCTTTTCTTCCTTTCTTCCTACCTTCCTACCTTCCACCTTTACCATGTTATACTTCGTTCTTTCAACGAATGATCTCTAAGCCCTTAATGTGAGTGAGATGTTTCTTTAGACGACTAGACCTTCAGCTCCTTCCTGTAAGTAGTTTAAAAAATGGGAAACCAACTAACCTCCTGTCCAATCGCTTATACCTTACTTTCTGTTAGAAACGTGATGCTCCTGGCAAACGTGTCTCTTATCACCCTGACTGTTAGCAAAAAAGAATCCCCAAGACCTTGTAGTCGAATCTCTTTTCTAAATGCACCGAACAAAGCGACCGAGTGAGAAAAACACAGGCAAAAAAGACGCTTTGAATCCGACTCGCCACACGTTTGCTGGTGATTATATGACCCTTTTTAGTGAGTCATTTTCCTGGATTAGAAAAACAATCAATCCAATCACAAGGGGGTAGAAGTGGTTTGAGCACAAATCCCTTAAGAAGTTATTGGGTGTTGAGGGAAGGGGGGAGTGGGTGGGGGTTGGATATATTTCCGTTCACAATAATTCATTTATGTCTTCAAAACTGTTTGAGCAAACAGAGTTACTGTGCCTTTGTTGCATAAAAAAAAATCCTCTTTTTATGAAGAAAGCCAATAAGGACATATTATGAAAAGCCACAAAGGGTCCAAGTGTTTAAAAAAAAATGAATGGCAGCACTGATAAAGTAAAGAAGGAAAAAATGAAGTAATTGACCTGCACTGAAGATTAATGTGAAACAAGGTGGCGGGTGCTTTAGAGCTAATGAATATTCCTCAAACAGCCAGCCGAGAGGAGACGAATCCGCTTGATGTGCCTGACATTGAAAGTTTTTATTGTGAAACCGAAGAAATTCGGTCGCTCATCATTTGTATGCAAATTTCCTGTTGCACAAATTAACCCTTGGACCCGGTGTCACTCCTCATATGGTCAAATCTGCACCTCTCTTTTTTCTTTTCTCTTTTTCCCTCTCTCTCTCCATGCCAGCCACTGTGTCGCTCCCCCAGCATCTGATCCTTCTTCTTTAAAGACACCAAAGTCGAAATACTCCCTTTTATTTTTCCTCGGTGAGAATAAAAGGCGGGAGGCTGATAGTCGAATAGGGAGGCGAGCACACTCCGAGATACACAAAGAAGAAGCAAACAAGGCCAAAAAAAAAAAAAAGGCATTTCATAATGGACCACACAGACAGAAAAGCTTGATATGGGAGCGTAGCACCTCGGCCTTAATTCGAGGAGGCGCAGATTTAAAGGTGAACCTCCAGGACAATGTGGAAATCCTGTTACTGCTCTCAAGCGAGGAGCACACCAAGCCGATGCACAAAGACCTGAGACTCATCACCTAAACAAATAGCATTCATACACTTTCAATACCCGAGCAAAAAGAAAAGGACCTGCACAGTGTGGAGGTTTATTGGGACTTCAATATTGTAGGAAACACTTTTAATGGAGGAAGGCATAAATATTGTTTAAAACTTTTGATGGGATTTATCCTCATGGGATTTTTATACCATTATACTGTGGGAACCGTTAGCACATCACCGGTTAACATTACAATGCTAGGAGACTTTGTGTTTTGACTTAACACTAGCTAGCTTGGAAATTGACCTTATACATATATTTATATACTTTCAAAATTGTTTATATTCTAAACATATATGATTGTGGTAAAATCCTTGAATCTGAAGAGTTTTTTCTTATAATAGTAGGTCTGAAGCTTCAAAGTCATAGGACACTTCAGGCAGAGAAACTATGCATAGGCTATGCTACAGTACTGTACTGTACTATAGTACTTACTATAAATCTGATATTTCTACGAATTATACAAAATTCATCTTGATTTATTATGGAAAATGTTTTCTGTGTGTCAAAAGAGTGTTGGAGGATGATTTATTGCTTAAACAATTTAAAAAAGCATTTTTGGAGTGGCTTTTGTTGATCGCGGAAATTAGTTTTTCGCGGTCGGTTTTGGCACGTAACTATCGCGATAGACAGGGGGCGACTGTATAGTCATTTATTAAAGGTAGAGTATAGTATAGCTTAGTTTTTAACATATTGTAAGTAGTACCATATAGTAGCCAATAGCAACAAATTACTGTAGTACAGCATAGTATATTATACTATAGTAACCTATTAGCAGTATAGTGTAGTATCATACAGTAAACTAACCATAGTAGACTATTGTGTAGTGCAGTACAGTATAGTATCGTAAGCTATTAGTCTTATTACAGTTTTTAAGAGTAACAGCATTGAACAGAAAAGTATAGTACTGTAACTTAGTAGCATAGTATAGTGCAGTATGATATAACAGTAACTTATTAGTGTTAGAACAGTATTGTATAGCATTATATTTAAATTAATACAGTATAGCACAGTATACTATCCTACAGTAACCTATTATTAGCAAAGAAAGCTATATTGCTGTGTAGTATAGTAATCAGAGGTGGGAAGTAACGGAGTACAAATACGTCGTTACTGTATTTAAGTAGATTTTTCTGGTATCAGTATTTTACTCCACTATTTATTTTTTAGACAACTTTTTACTTTTACTCGTTACATTTTTACACAAATATCTGTACTTTTTACTTCTTACATTTTCAAAACCGGCTCGTTACTTTAGTTTGAATCCACTGATTTGGTGAAATATTTTGTTTATTTTCACTGTGCGCCGATTTCAGCCGAACAACCGATTTCCTGTTACTGCGCGTCTTTTTCAATCCGCTGGTGTATAAAGTCCTGTCTCTCACTCACCACAGATGTAGACTAGTTTACGGAGCTAAGAATCAGCAGGCAGAAGGCAGTAAGAAGTTTGGGGTTAATGTGGATGAGACAGAGGGAGTCAGTGATGTAAACATGACTGAGAACAGACAATCATTTAAATTTTGACAGTCAAATATACACATATATATATATATATATATATATATATATATATATATATATATATATGTGTGTATATTTGGCTGTCAAAATTTAAATGATTGTAAACAGCACAAAATTTTATTAAAGCTATCAATTCAGCGCACATTTCTGTTTCACCATTTTTATAGAAAATGTAAATACATAAATAAATAACTAAATAAAAAAGAGGTGCAATTAAAACCTTCCGCAAAAAATACGTTTATCCACAATGTCCTTTCTTAGATATAAAATAAATACATAAACTCCAGATAAAAATATTTTTAATCAGTAATCTTTTGTTTTATTTCTGCGCCAAGTCTCAAATCAAACACCAAATTCGCCATGTTCTACACAATTTACCCTCTGGGTGGCGTTTTGTGGGTTTTTCCCTCATAATGGCGACACAAACTTAAATTACTGTCTTCATTGATCGTACAGATAAAAACAATGCAGCATTCAAATCTGTAAAATGTCTATAATTTTATATATATAAGCTTCCTGACTTGACTTGAAGAGGTGCAGTTTCTCTGGTATCACCTCATTAACTGTCCGTGTGGAAACATAGCAAAGACTCTTAATGATGTCCACACATCTCTACACTGATATAGCCTTTATATTTAATCACTGTACATATGCTTACATACATATCACATGCTGTAAATATGATACATGTTTAACACCTCCAAGCTGCCAGTTTTGGGCACCTGAGCAAGCACTTAACTCACTACTGCTCATTTAGTAAATGAGATCATTAAGAGTCGCGCGGGATAAACACTTCCAACAGGAAGTGGCTATATCTCGCTATCTTTGTCTCTCTATTTTCTCTATCTAATTGTCTCTGTGTCTCTTTTAGTAAATGTCTCTGTCTCACTGTATATGTCTCTCTTGCTGTCTCTCTATTTGTTTCTCACTCTTTCTAAAGCTGTGTCTGTGTCTCTTTGTCTTTGTCTCTGTCTTTCCTGCTTATTTACATGTCTAACAACGTTTTGAGTTTTGAAAGTAATGCCATTAGAGATCTATGATGAAAGACTTTCCTGGTTCGATTCTTACCTCTAGTTTCATATTGAACATTTATAAGAAGTTTTTAAAAACAGAACAATAAAAGGTCATTAAAATTGGTTGCTGGTAAATCATGGTATATCAGTGGTGCAGGTGTTGGAGATGTGGTTCTTGTACCTGAGTCACTTCTCATAGACTTCGAGTACCTGAGAGAATGTACAGGAAGGAGAAGTTTTGACCCTCTACCATCATGATCTAAGAGAAAACAGCGGTCTCTTAACTATAGAAAAACCAAGAGTCCAATAAGCAAAGCCTTGTTTGCCACCTCTCTGGTAGTGTAGTGGTTAGTAATGCAGCCTCTGCTATCTGACTCACCTGGTTCAATTCCTACCTCTTAGCTTTCATTTAAATTGTTTAAAAAGTTTTATAAAAGAACCAAAAAAGGTCCTAAAAATCAGGATCTTGCAGGAGATCCTGTGGCTCAATTGGAAGAGCTTTGCCTCTGGGTTGAGAGGTTGCCGGTTCAAACCCCGGCCAGGACTCAAAGTTAAAAGTGCGGAAGGTTCCGGTGACCATAGTGAGGAAGGTGTCAGAAATGGCTGCGTGGAAGGTTGGATGTGGACAGTTTCAGAGGGCGTATCCCAAACCAGGGGGGCAATATTCAGGCGACTGCCCCCCTGCCGTCTGAGAAGCTGAAAACAGGGGGTTATGAAGCAAAAACATCCAAAAAAAGTATGAACTTAGGCTCCAAGAAAAAATATATATATATTTAGTAAAACTGTTTTCTCTCCTAAATGTAAAACTATCACCCTCAATTTTTCTGAGGCTGTAACCCAGCAGGTCTTCACAGCCTTTGTTCACAGTCACCCACTCTATTGCTGACCACACACTAATTTCCACACAACTTACCCAGCATGGGGACAAGCCAGATTTGAACCAGCAACCTCTGAGCACAGAGGCAAGGCTTTTACCACAAAGCCATCAAGTCCCACAACTCACCTTCTTTTTTTTGGGGGTTTATCCTTCGTTTTATGCTTCAAAGAAAGAAATTCAGAACAGAAAGAAACACAGAAAGCAGGATTCGAACCCTAAACCCCACAAACAGCAAAATACCAGTCTTAACCCACTGAACCATCAGGAAGGACAGGCTGAGCCAATTGTTAGAGCAGGTCTATCTTTTCTTTCAAACCATCAACACAGGAATATAATGCTAAAGACAGACTTAGGAAGCAAACCCATATCATGACTAGCAGGGACAATGCAGGATTTGAACCCCGATTCGTGCCATTAGCAAGGCACCAGCATTAACCCACTGAACCATCAGGAAGGACAAGCTGGGAAGCTTGTTTAGAGCAGGTCTATCCTTCTTTTTAACCCATCAAAACAAGAATATGAAGATGTAGGAATCAGGAATTTAACCTACCTCATGACTAGCAGACAGAAAGCCAGGTTTGAACCCTGACCATCAACATTAGCAAAGTACCAGCCTTAACCCACTAAACCATCAGGAAAAAACGGGATGTGAAGCTTGATTAGAGCAGATCTATCTTTCTTTTCAAACCATCAACACAAGAATTTAACGCTAAAGAAAGATGTAGGAAGCGAATACAGATGTAAGTAGCACAAGTTGAACCCACATTGTAAAAAGCAGGAAACTTGCAGGATTTGAACCACGATCCCCACCACCAGCGAGACACCAACGTTAACCCGTTGAACCATCGGTGAGGACAGGCTAGGAAGCTTGTTTAGAGCAGGTCTATCTTTCTTTTCAACCCATTAAAAACAAAAATATATTGCTAAAGAAAATTGCAGGAAGTGAATCCTGATCGTGACTGGCAGGCAGAAAGCAAGCAGGATTCGAACCCTGAACCCCACCAAAAGCACGACACCTGATTTAACCCACTGGACGATCAGAGAAGACAGGCCAGGAAGTTTAGAGCAGGTCTATCTACCTTTAAACCATCAACACAAGAATATAAAGCTAAAGAAAGATTTAGGAAGCAGGAACATAACCGACATCGCAACTAGCAGGATTCAAACCCTGATCCTTATCATCAGCGAGGCACCAGCCTTAATCCGATGAACCATGGAAGAGATCAGACTGGGATGCATGTTTAGATGAGGCACAAGCCTTAAACCACTGAGCGACCACTGCTGAAAAGCATGTGTGCTTTTTGGAGGGTTCATACTTTGTTTCATGCCAGCGCAGTAAGAAAGAAGGCATGCAGGACTGGCTTTGAAACCTTATCACCAGCGTGGACTATATTAAGGACCATGTTCAGACACAAGCCTTAACCCACTGAGCTACCACAGAAGTGCTTTTTTTTTTGGTGGAGTTATCTTTCATTAAAGACCAGGAAATCAAGAAACACAGAAAGGACAGAATTGAAATGTTTTCAGAGGGGACAAGGTCCAGAAGTTTTATTTACCAACACAGCAACCACCAGCTCGACCAGGAATCAAACTCTCAATCTCATCCTCGTGGGGACCCTGACATTAACCCACTAGGCTATCACATCCATCCATCCATCCATCCATCTATCTATCTATCTATCTATCTATCTATCTATCTATCTATCTATCTATCTATCTATCTATCTATCTATCTATCTATCTATCTATCTATCTATCTATCTATCTATCTATCTATCTATTATGATGTTAGGTCCAGTTAACAGCTAAAACAGGTAGTAGTAATAACTACTTTTTACTTAAGTACATGTCTGAGCCAAAACTTCTTTACTTTCATTTGAGTAAAAAAGTATAATCAGTACTTCAACTTTTACCCGAGTATTTTAAAACATGAGGATCTGTACTTCTACTTAAGTAAAGGATGTGTGTACTTTTGCCACTTCTGATAGTAATGTATTAGCAGTATGGTATGTAAACTTAGTAGTAGTACTGTATACAACCTATTAGTAGTAGCACAGTATAATATATTATAAAATAGTAACTTATTAGTTGTAGTACAGTATAGAATAGCAATTTATTAGTAATATAGGATTATTAGGTAAACTTATTAAGTATTACTGCATAGTATATCAAATTATTTGTAGTAATACAATAAAGTATAGTAAAGTAATCTATTAGTAGTAAACCATAGTGCAGTATATAGAAACATAGTAGAGAATTAGTATAGTTTATTTGAGAATACAAAGATTAGTACACCATAGTATAGTAACTAGTGCTGGGGCTGATTATATTCCTATAACACTGTGCCCTATTAAAAAGAAAAGGAAATTTCACAGTGTGAACTTCTGGGTGGTGTGCGGCCACACAATATGGACCAGGAGGTAATGCTATTGTCCAAGCCTGTGTGTCCTAAAATGTGTTTTCTCTCTCTTCTACTTCAATAGTTCAATAATAATTACATTTTCTTCAATTTAATGAACACTGGCACATTATACGTTTTCTCTATTTATAGCTACATTTAGGCTGAAACATGATAATGCCTGTTTTTTCTCTTTCTTGAAGTAAAAAAAAAGGAGCCCTAAGCACCATACAAGTGTCCATCATGTATTAGAACGAGGGTTGAAATGAACATGCAGTATATACCCGCTGTCTGCTGTCAACCAATCAGAATTGAGAAGGCAACAACTCAAAGTTAGAAGCATAAAGTAAAGGAAAGTTAATACGAAGTTTCTTGTGGTGTTTACTGCAAGTACGCCAGGTTGTTCTTTCTTGCCGTTCGGAAGTTCGAACCTGAGACCCACCAGCATGATGGCAAGAGCTGTTTATGGAGGGAAATGGGTTTAGACAAACATACAAAGCAAACACACAAGCAATGGCCACCAGTTCCTTTGGCTGTACGTTTCCTTCAAAGGTTCCCCTCAGGATACACTGTATGCGAATATAATCCGACCCGGCTTTGAAGTGAAGACTCCAAACGTCTTTTGGCTCACACGCTGCAAGTGGCATCTGAGTGCTTTGGGTTATTGGAGGAGAAAAGAGGCTTGAGTGTGGAGAGAAGTAAAGAGAAAAACACACTGGCACCTGCCAGATACATGGTGCTTCATCTAAAAAAAAAAAAAGAACCCTCCTGTCTTTTTCTCCCTTTTTTGCATTTTAATCTCTCAATTATGACTCTAGGTGATTGCATTGAAAACCAAGTCCATGACCTTTGGCACTTGCATACATTTAAATGAAAAGAAGCACCTGTTTTTTTTCCTTTCTTTCTTTCCTTCTTTCTTTTGTAATAATTATTATTATTATTGTTATTATTATTATTATTCACGCAACCTCTCATGTCTCTGTTTTCGGAGGGACATGCATTAAAAGAGGACCCCACTCCAAAAGACAAGAGTGTGCTTCACAAAGACCGGGAGAGAAAAGAGAAAAAAAAATGGGGAAGAAAACATGCCATTATTTACTCGATGTACCAACTTCTCGAGAGCGCCGTGCGCTGTGGATCAATAGCGTGTCGGTTCTAATGAGGACTTGAGGACGCAAGCCACCTCCTCCCTCCACCTCTCCTCCAGTCAAGGGTCAAATTTTAATCACTGGCTCTCTAGATGAGCATCTTCAACTGAGAGATGGAGGGGCAAAAAAAAGAAAAAACAAAGACAGAGAGAGAGAGAGAGAGAGAGAGAGAGAGAGAGAGAGAGACTCTCCTCCATAGCTGAGATGTCGAGAGGTTGGGAAATCAGACTGGAGCAGTCTGTGCTAGCCTGAAGTTGTTGAAGCAATTGAAGATATGATTGAACAGAGTGTGTTTTTGGAGCCAAGGGGGAGAGACTGGAGAGGAGAGATGCCACATGGCACATCGTTTAGGAGTGCAATTTAAAAGCCTCAGGTAGATTCACCTTCCCCCCAACACACACACACACTTCTGGACTCCTGGCTTACGATCTGTCCCACTCGGTCTCCTTGGCTCGTTCTCTCTCATCTTGCGGTAAAGCGTTTTAAGGTTGCAATGCCGAGGCCCGGAGATCCATTAGAGTGGCTGGGAGGCTTGCGTTTGGGTTTATGGATGTTGGTATAAATTTTATAAGCGAGACGTTATATGAGGTGGAGAGCAGCGGGGGACGCTGGCGAGAGTTTATTGAGTCATTAGTTCAAGGCCTGAACGTGGCCAGTCTCTGAACAGGCACACACATAAGCATCTCTTGTTGGACACTAGTGGGCATTCGTGAGTTTTATTTCGACTCACCAAATATCAGATAGTATAGTCAGTCATTTTTTTCCCTATGTGGTCATTTGCTAATTCCTGTAACAACTGCCTTTGCTGCATGACAGCGCTATGTGAGCTCTTCCCCCTAATTCAGCTGATGTTGCTATGATTTACAAGGGAGAATCAGTAATGCTATTGTACACCCCAGAGATCGTGGATCATTTTGATCTCTAGAATCCCAGCCATGGATCTTACACACCTCATTGAACCCACAAGGATCCAGAAGCATCTAGAGGTTCCGCCATCTCAGGCTGGATCACACTCCATGTATATTTCTGATGTTCGACTTTGAGAAAAAACAACCTCTAAATTCTACATGTGCTGTTTCTCCATCCAGCTCTGAAATGGAGGAGATGATCTCAGATGTTGGGCTAATTTATGAGTTGCTTAGGAGCACCTGGTTACAGAACTCCAATTGACTGGATATAACTGTAGAAAGGACATTACTCATAGTCCCACGCTCATGATGTTAATGATATTTCTCACCCACTGGTGTTTTTAATGTTTTAATGATTTATAGTCACACTCTTTGTGTCGCCCAATTAAGATTGGGTTTCCCCTTTTGAGTCTGGTTCCTCTCAAGGTTTCTTCCTCAACGAAAAGCAGAAAGAGAACCAGAGTGAGGGAGAAGTGGGAGGAAGAGTGAATGAGTCAGAGGTGAGTGTGGAAGAGAGTTGAACGGTTGACTGCGAGTTGGGAGAGAAGACAGGAAGTGGAGTATCGCCACGCTCGTTTGGCGGCACGGCACATGAGCGCTTTCTGCATTTGTAAATGAGCCATCTGCGTTAGGGCCGGGGGGGGGCTCAATCAGCCCTGAGTGCCACCGCTATTAACATCAACACCGTCACACTCGGACCATGCGAACAACATGCACTCACACACAACCTCACACACAGGATGCACTGAATTTAGATGCATTGTATAAGGATTACATGACTGATATTTGTCATTCTCCCATGTAGCCTTATTGAACAATGTAATAAATGTAATAGTTCGGATCACACAATACTCACACCTCTGATTGCTGAGCTGGGCTTCCGGAGCTTTCTGAATCCCCTGCTCTGAAGAACTTAATTTCATATCTGCTTTCATTTTCTGCTAATGACCTTAATGCTTCTCCTAACACCAGTGCATAGGTGTAGTGTTACTAAGAGGAGTAATGGAGGGACGGGGACATACACTAAAATCTCGTTTTTCTTTGAATATTAATGTTATTAAATTTAAACAGACACTTTTATTGCAAATTATTACTCTCAGGTTCAAACGGCACAAATGTTAACACGCGTTCAGTGAAAGTCTTTCACAGAAATTTGTCTCTTCAAGGTTTATAATTGGATTCATGATATTATAACCAAAACCCCCCCCTTTTGGTCATAATATAGATCCATAATAAAGTCCAGGTAGCGAACGATAAAATATGTTTCATCCCATAGACGAAAAACCTGTTGAAAGTGCATGTAATGGTTTTTTGAAACAAATTAAATAAAAAATATACAATCATTTAATAAGGAATAACTGTAAGAAGAACATTTTAAAAATTTTTATTAGATAAATGTATTTTAATTAAATACGAAATGTTTTAAATATTAAATATTATAAAATATTAAATATTGTCAATTCAAATATGAACATTAATATATTATTTAAAAAAAAAAAATCACTATTTATCTATTATTTATTATTATTTAATAAGATTTATATTTAATAATAATTATTATTTTAAAGTAAACCTTAGGAATGTGTGCAATTTGTGCAAAACCATGTAATACATTATGAAACAAGACACTTCTTTACTACTACTACTAATAATAATAAAAATAATAATAATAAAATCCAGTCACATAAATTATTAATTTTTCTCTTTAAAATTTCCTTGAAAATGAAAATTTATGGTGGTTTTCCCCTCTGAATATGGTTCCTCTCAAGGTGTAATTCACATACCATCTCTTGCCACTGTCTCTGCTGGCTCTCTTATTAGCGATAAACTTATAGATGCTAAAATTTATATTCACAATCTGTTTCTTTCTATAAAGCTGCTTGGGGACAATGTTCTTTGTCAAAAGTGCTGTACAAATCCAAGTGAATTGATTTGAATCTAATTTTCTATAGACTAAATTTAAAATGCCTGATAAGCATAATCCTCTACCCAGAAAACAACAACAACAATTTAATGTACAATGTTTAGGAAACAAACATTTAAGATTGTTATAAGCTTATGTTTTAAAATAGAATTGCCAAAGAAATATTAGTGATACAATAGTTACGGCTATCATTCAGCGTCTTGAATCTGGCATTCCGATTGGTCAGATAACATAGTTTTTTTGTTTGTTTGTTTTGTTTTTTTAACAGTACCTCTGATGGTAGGGCCCTTTTCGTTTTTTTTATTTATTTTATTTTTTTACAATAAAATGGCACAGGCAACAAAAAAGCACAATCTAAATGTACTGTATATAAACAGATAAAATGGTATAAGTGAAATAAAACACTTCAGAATGTTCTGTTAATAGAAAATAACCTGCAGGTGGTAGTTCCATTACAGTACACTCCATCATTTCTATTCCTCACACACTGTGTAGCGCCATAACATGGGCTATTCCATAATCGAAGAGATTCTGAGAAATGCTGAATCGATACGAATGCTATAAAGTATTCTGTACAGCATTGGTAGTAGTAAGCAGACCAAAGGGCTTTCTCTTGAACACCTTGACGGACAGCATCATGAGGATTTAGGATCTGGAAGGCTTTGACTGTAGCTGCAGAAAGGCCTGAGTGAGCTAAGCAGCTTCCAGGCAAGGTGTTTGTGTGTGTATGTGTGTGTGTGTGTGTGTGCATGTCTGTGTGTGTGTGTTCTGTGGGAAACAGATGGGAAGGCCTGACCAGGGAACGCAGAAATTCCGGTCAGGAGAAGGTGATATCGGAGCATGAGTGCCAGCCAGTATGTCCGGAACACCTTATGGGGAAAGAAACATGGGGGAACAGGCTGAGCGTGTGTGTGTGTGTGTGTGTGTGTGTGTGTGTATGTGTGTGTACATGGCGGTACTGTATGTGTGCAGGGGGTAAAGACCAGTGAGATTTCTAGCACTTAAGCATGCATATCAAGAGTCAGAAGCCATGTGTGTGTGTGTATGTGTGTGTGCGCACGTTTGTGTGTGTGTCTGTGTCTGTGTGTGTGTGGTACGCGCAAGCTGTGCCAAGCCTGGTGTGTGCAAGTTGCTGATGAGAGATTGTGGGTGAGGAAAAGCGCTACAGGGGTCACGCCGAACTCGAATCCTCCAGATATCCACACCGCACTCGCTCGGATGTACAGGTCACGGAGATGTGAGAAAATAACGTGTGAGTTTCAGAGCTGTGTCTGACTGCAAAGAAGTGGATGAAGTGAGAGAGAGGAGAGAAAGAGAGAGAGTCTGATGGGTCTGATGAAGCTGGCACTAATCCAAGTTTATCAGAGTTGCATTCCTTAAGAAACTTGCATTTGCCTTGAAGTGATTTGGCAGCGTTTCCGAAAACTAGCCAAAACGCAAGATGAGATTCCAAGTTCCAAGTAATTTTTTTTTTTTCTTTCTAAAAACAGTGAAACTGAGAATGAGCATATTTAATCACGCCAGCCCATGTGGTCAGAGAAGAAGTGAAATATTTGGAATTTTTCATTTCCACATATGTTTGATCTTAGAATTGGACAATCTGTCCTTATGTTCGGCGAAAATTGGATATTATTTAGCTAATCAAGCGCGTTGCGTTTCTTGTACTGTGTTGTAAATGATCATTAATAGGGTGATGTTTTCTGAGGTAAGAATTGTTCATTCTTACGTTCCCCATCCGTGTTAATTTTGGGTTTTAAACCAAATAAAAAACTGACTAGTGAGGGAAAGACTGTTTATAGCTACTATATTGTACTAACAACATTAACTTGTTTTTGTGGACAATGCTAAAACAGTACAAAGTCTAAGAACGACGAAGCTCATTGCAAATGAGCGTATCTTCATCCTGCAAAATGTATAGCAAACAGTCTATGCTGTATGTATGAGATCTGTGAAGCTCTGGTTCGCTTTGAAGGCAGCCATGACAGTGTCTATACACAATTCGTAATTAAAAACTAGGAGAAAACAAAAGCAGCTGTACGGTCTCCATGTGTTAGGGGACACAGGACATATGCAGGAACAAAGAGAACCTGCTCGTTTGCTCTCGTTCTCTCTATTTATCCCTCGCGTTCTTTCTATTGTGCGTATGAAATGTAAAATGCATTAGACAGTGGCAGTGGGTAGGCACGCCCGAGGCTAAACACACATGTGAACGGTGTGGGAGGACAAATCAAGCCTGCACACACACTGTCAGCCTCATAACCCTACATCTATTAATATCATACATCTTACATTCACACACACACACACACAGGCACACGGTTACCTACTGCACCGTGTTAACGATCGATGACAGTTACACATGTAAATGTAGAGTGCTCGGTTTTGACCTGACCTCCATGCCGTGTCTGACGTCTAATCACCGCTCTTTTGTTCTCCCGTACTCCTTTTCCTTTGATTTTCCCACCCTCCCTCCTTTTACCATGAATGAAAAAAAATGAAGCCAGGAAGAAGTGAAGATCAAGATCAGGTTAGCATAGGAGAAGGAAGTAACAAAGGGAATATACAAAGAAAAACAGGAGCGAGCCGGAAAATTGTTGGAGATGGTGGAGAAATGCTACACGTGCCACGTGGCACATTGGCGTCGGACACCACCCTCTGTTCCGCCAAGATCCCAGCCAAGTGCTAATGAACATAGTCGCTGAAGGCCAGCGCTGGGCGAGGTGGCGTCAGAGCATGAGGGCCTCAACCGCCAGCCATAACAACACACCTTTCACTTCGTAATTAGCTCAGACGAACCGGGAAAGAGAGCGCGAACGAGATTCCATCTGACAGCTGATTATAAAATTTTCTTAAACATTTCTCAAAGATCTTCATAAATGCACCCGGAGCCATTATCTATATACATCTGTCAAATTGTTATGTGATTGAAATGTTGTCGCAATTACAATGTTAAGAGTGAAACCGATACTAATATTGGCAATCCCCTTTTTTCCGCCTCGGCAAGGAAAAAAAAAATCCTCATAGTAATTTACTTTCTCGACTTAAATTACCTCGTCGGAGTGTTTCCATTTAATTTTTTTAATTATAATTACACAACCCCATTAGTCCGCTTCGATGGAAGGGGAGTGAGAGAGCTGATGATGTTAATGGTAAATAAATTGTAAATCATTAGTTGATTGCTGGGGGTGACACACTCTGCGTTGTGCTCTAATTGGTGCTATAGAATGAGTGCACTGGTTTGTTCAGTTGTTTCACATGCAGTGTGTGTTTGCGTGTGTGTGCGTGTGTGTGTGTGTGTGTGTGTGTGTGTGTGTGTGTGTGTGTGTGTGTGTGTGTGTGTGTGTGTGTGTGTGTGTTTGATTGTGTCCTAATCCTTTATACAGCGTCCCTGTATATCGCATGATATTACTCATAACAATACACAGGATGCCTGAATCACTAGTTGTCACTATCACATTTCACACTGCTTCATTTGTAACCGAGATAAATATTCAGGTAATTCAGCAATGGCACAGCTAGCATAAATAGCTAATTCTCTGTTTTGCATCAAATAAGTTTCTCACAGCTAGGTAGTGAATGATTATGTAACTTGTGGACACAGTTGGTTCAGAAATTACCTCAGAAATGGCCTCATTACAGGGTACAGGATGTGAGATTATTATCTGGTAGCCTAAAGTATACAATGGTGTGTAATGAGAATAGAGTTGTCTCTGAAATGACCCCAGAAGTGACCCCAGATTGCTCTATTTATGAAAAGTTTTATAGTATATGTCTTCAAATTTTATGCTAATCCCAGCCATAGCTAATAATTAAAAAGTTCAAGTTAGCTTATAGTGCATGTTTACTATATGTGCCATGTTGGCTCAGATATTATTGGAGAAATTGTGTTCATCATGTTAGAATTAGCATATAGTAGCTTCAATACACAAGTATGTGACTTGTGAAAAAAATTGCCTCCAAAATCACCTCAGAAATTAGTTCACACTGCTTTGTTTGAGTATTTCCACAGCAAATGTTTTATATTTGCTGTGATATGTGTTATGATAAAAGAAAACTGCTATGCTAATTCAGGAATGGCACAGCTAGCATAAATAGCTAGGTTTCTGTTTCATATTGAGTAATCTGTAACAGAATCAAGTTGAAATGTATTACGCAATTATGAGATTTTGTAATGTTGTTTTCATTTTTATATGGAAATTTTATGCAAATTCAGAACAGCTATCAGGAAAAACAAAGGATTTTTTCTTTAATTGGTATCAAGTAAACTATCATAACTAGCTAATAATCAATAATCTTGAGGTAGCCTGCAGCACATGGTTATGTGACTTGTCAATTCAATACTATGACAAAAAATGCTATTTTGATTAAGGAATGGCATTCACAGCTAGCATAAATAGCTAGGTTTCTGTTTCATATTGAGTAATCTGTAGCAGAAACCTAAATATTGACATAATTTTGCAAATAAAGCTCAAACAAACAATGCATTGTGGTAGTACATAATGTATAAAACAGATAACATAAAAAACTTTTTTCAAAGTTAGGTATCAAATAAACTGTCATACTGTATCTAGTTAGGAATCGATTATCTCAAGATCAAAAAGCTTTTACTGTCATTTCAATCATTTATAGCTGACACAGTACATAGTTATGTGACTTGTCAATGCCATTCTCTCAGAAGTGTTTCTGAAAGAACCTTAAAAATGACCTCAGACTGCTTCCTGTGGAAATATTTTCACAGTTAATTTACCGTTTTGTGTTTAAAGGCAAAGATTATGCAACGGCACAACACAGAAATGTTTAAATGACCATTTTCATTTTAGAACAGATTTACTTAATACATTAACGTCACAGCTTGCATAAATGGCTAATGTTCTGTTTTCAAGCAAGCCTTCTTAGCTACCTATTGTGATGCTGTCTATAGTACACGATCACATAGCAGGCAAATAGATTCTTGTTTTCGTATTTTTAAGATAATAGTTATTTGTGGTTAAAAGTAATCACAGCTAGTTATGATTTGTGAATGCAGTTTGGGTCAGCATTCATTTTTTTGTGTTTTCAAGCTCACAGTGACATTCATGTTCATTCACTGTTAACTGTTTGTAGCTAAAACAAAACAGATTCAACAACGCTACAAAGAAAATGGTTCATTTTGGAGCAGAGATGCTACAGTAAATCAGTAACACCGAAACTAGCATAATGATCGATTTTCCTTTTTTTAATTATGTCAGCCATCTAAATTTGTCACAAATGAAGGTTTTAAGGTCAAGTATTAATAATGAATGTATATTTTTTAAACAAGGAATACAAAAGTATCAGACTAATAAACATTAGCCGTTGCTAAGATGTCATTTAGCATTGAGGTGATTGTCATTTAGCAATAAGGTGTTTTTATGTAGGTTTAGAAGAGATTCTGTCAGATTTGAGTATGTGTTGTTGCCACAATTAAAAAAAAATAGTTATAAATAATAAAAAAAAATTATTTCCTATGTTTGTCAATAAAATATATAGTATATATAGTTTCAGTGTACTATACCACAGACAAAAAATTTCTTCCTTCCTTTTTTCTTATGGGGCCAAGAAACAAAGGTACTTAGACACCCTATAGTTATCCCCCCCCCCTTATCCCCCCTCCTCTGTCTATTGAGTGAGTGAGTGAGTGAGTGAGTGAGTGAGTTAGTTAGTTAGTTAGTTAGTTAGTTAGTTAGTTAGTTACACTTTCTTTTTTTCTTCAAATGTTTCCTTATTGTAGTTCTTTCTTTCTTTCTTTCTTTTTCTTTCTTTCTTTCTTTCTTTCTTTAATCTTTTTCCTTGTACTGTTTCTTACAAATCATTTTAGTTTTTTCTTGTTTTCCCATTTCTATTTTACTAATTCCAACTTATTTATTTAATGTTTTTTCCCATGATTTCCCTTCTTTTCCACATTCTTTTTTTCTGTTTTCTATTCTATCTTATTTTTATTCTATGTCATTTTCCTTTATGTTTTAAATCCACACTCCTCATTCTATATATTACATGCCTTTATTTATTTATTTATTTATTTATTTCCTTTGTCCCACCCTTCCAAAGGCGCATAGAGACCCTATTATTATTCGCCTTATTTTTTTTACATTGATTTAAATGTTACATTTTTAATTTAATTTAATTTCTTCCTTTATTGTATTTGATTCTTTCTTTCTTAGAAATATTAACATTTCTTTCTTTCTTTCTTTCTTTCTTTCTTTCTTTCTTTCTTTCTTTCTTTCTTTCTTTCTTTCTTTCTCCCCCTTTCCTCTTTTTAAGGGGTCAAGCACAAAAGGTGCATAGACACCAAATTGTTGTCCCTTATTTTTCCCCTTGTCTTTTTTTTTCCAATATCTGCCCTTATTTCCATATGTTTTGGGTGAAATATACAGGATATATACAAAACCTCTTAAAGTACTAAAAACCTGATTCTTTTTTTTTTTTTTGGACCCAGCATTATCCAAGAGGTCTTTTGAGGCTTCTAGGCATTTAATAACGGGGTTAAGATGTAACGTTAACAATGAGCCAGAAGCGAAAGAGAATAGTTTAGCAGAAGCTTAATAAGCCGTTGACTTTAAGAACAATGTGGCATTGAACTCGCTGTTTAGAAATGTGTGTGGTTGATTAAAACAATGCAAATTTGGTGCAAATATTCAGAATGCCAGAAAGGCAAAACTGCGGGATGTAGAGTACAAAAAATTGCTTGGTGAACAAAAGTCATGGCATCGACATCGCAAATTCCTGTGTTGCATGGAAAGTTATGATTAGAGTTATAGTTGAGGTTGAAGTAAAGAACAGGGTTCAAAGTTTTCGTTTTCTGCACACTGTTTGTGAATTTCATGTAGGTTACAGGTGCACATGAAGGGTTTCCAGAATATAAAGGTTAATTGCAACAGTTCTGACCTCTTTGCTGGCTGATACAAGATCTTCAGTTAAGCTTTTTATTCTTAAAATAAATAGAGTGGAATAAAGAGGAAAGGTTTCCCAATTAGCTGGCAGAAGTCGTGGCCTCCTTGTTGCATCGTGTGTATGTGGACGGCCTGGTAGGCCCGAACCCAGGCCCAGCCAACAGCCAGGATCCGAGTGTGCAGCTCTCGCTAAGCACAAACACACAGAACTATTTAGGCAATTTCTTTTTATTCCTGTTAACACGAGAGGTGTAGGAAAGAGATAGATAGAGAGAGAGAGAGAGAGAGAGAGAGAGAGAGAGAGAGAGAGAGAGAGAGAGAGACGGCTACAGGTTTGTGGCAGATGGCTAAGTGTCAGTCATGAGAGGCAGCCAGAATCCAGCTTCCCCTTCACGTTCTTGCTATATCACACTCAAACTATTCTTTCTTTCTTTCTTTCTTTCTTTCTTTCTTTCTTTCTTTCTTTCTTTCTTTCTTTCTTTCTTTCTTTTCTATTTAAAAAAACAGCAATATTGTACTTTCTTTCTTTTATTTCGTATTTTTTTTGCAATAATTATTCTTAACATTATTGTCCTTTTTCTTTCTTTTTCTCTTTTCCTTCTTTCATTCCTTCCTCAATTCTTCTCCCTTTCTTCATTCCTTCCTTTCTTTCTTTAATTTTTTTCTTTTAGTATTTTCTACAATAATTATTTTAAACATTGTTGTACTTTTTCTTTCTTTCTTTCTTTCTTTCTTTCTTTCTTTCTTTCTTTCTTTCTTTCTTTCTTTCTTTCTTATTTTTTCTTGGTTTTCCATACATTCAATATTGCCATTCTCTTTATTTTTCCTCTCATTCTTTTTGTAGTTTATCTTTTCTTCCTTTCATTATATTTAAGTTTTCCTTATCTCCTTCTTTTCTTGCCTTACATTAAATCGTTCCTTCCTCTCTTCTTTTCTTTTTCCAATCTTTCCGTCTTCTTCACACACATACATTACCCTTTATACTTTTAGGTTTTATGTGGAACAGTGAAAGAGAAACACACAGCCACGACGTTTCTCTCTCTCTCTCTCTCTCTCTCTCTCTCTCTCGATCTCTCTCCCTCTCTCTCTCTGTGTCTCTCTCTCGCTCTCTTGCGCTCTCTCTGTCTCTGATCAGGTAAAAACAAGTACAATGCACAGACCTCTCGCTGCCTCGGCCTGCAACTTTGTGACTTCAGGCCATCTGCCACATCTCTGCTGTGGCTTCTTCTGCCAGAGTGGGGGGGGATGATAAAGTGAAGAAAATGGATTGAGAGAGACAGAATTGACAAAGATGGAGAGAATGTCTGAAGCCATGAATGTTTTAATGACAGACAGCAGTATATTTATAAAAGATTCAGGAAGAACAAGATCATGGTTCTGAAGCTCATTACCTTCACCAGTTCAGTATGAGCTCTAATCAGTCACTACATTCCAGTTACACGCTACCAACATGTCATCATGCCAAAAGGTGGAAATGTCAAAATAAGATTAGTGGCACAGTGGACCTGATGTTGCAGTTTCTTCCATCCATCTATTATCCAACCATCCATCCATCCATCCATGCATCCATCCATTCATCTATCTATCTATCCATCCATCATCCCATTATTTTCATTCCATTCCATCCTATTATTTTTCTTTCTTTCTTTCTTTCTTTCTTTCTTCTTTCTTTCTTTCTTTCTTTCTTTCTTTCTTTCTTTCTTCTCAATATTAACTCAATTTTCTTTTCTATTTTCCTTTGTTTTTATTGATAATATCTTTTTCTTTCTTTTTGATTATTTCTCTTAAATTATTTTTCTTTCTTTCTTTCTTTCTTTCTTTCTTCTTTCTTTCTTTCTTTCTTTCTTTCTCAGTAATCAGAAATACTGTACTTTTCCTGCTTTCTTTCTTTCTTTCTTTCTTTCTTTCTTTCTTTCTTTCTTTCTTTCTTTCTTTCTTTCTTTCAAATAATTTTTCCAAGCATTAATTGAATTTTCCAAGAAGTTTTTTTCCTTCTTTTTCCTTATTCTTTCCTTTCTTTTCTTCTCTTCTTGCTTGCTGCCTTACTCCTTTCTTTCTTTTCTCTATTTAAAATAATTTTTAAACATTATTGTTTTTTTCTTTCTTACCCTTTCTTTTATCCTATATCCGTATACATTGTAAAAATCTTGTCTTTTTCCCCCTTCCTACTTTTTACCTTGTTTTTTCTTGATTTTTTATTTTCTCTTTTTTGTTCCTTTCTTTCTCTTACTTTTGATCATTCTATTTTTATTGTTAAATTTCATTACTTTCAATACTTCTGTCCTGACTGGAATGATCCATTTATTATTATTATTATTTTTTCCGAAAACTCAGATTTAAATTGCAGTAAAAAAGACAGAGGAATGAAATGAATAAATAAATCAGTTGTGGTTTTCTTTGCCGCTTCCAGGTTCTTTTTTTTTTTAGTCTTTCGCTGTCTTTTACTTGACCAAACGCATCACTTGTGGGGTCAGGAGTTCTAATTACATCTCCAACTGAAGAAGTCAACAATCACGAATTCCACAGCAGAAATCTGATCTTCTCGTTTATCCATGTTTCAGTGTTTATTAGAATCTGAATGACAGGAGGAGAAAGATACAAACACATAAAAGACGATAATTCTGCCCTTCTTTCAGCGCTCAGCAAAACCTCTTCTGATTTATTTACTTTCAGAGTTAACCACATTACAGAGACGTGAAGTGCGTTACAGTGAGCTCACATGTGCCGGAGCGTCACGTGACTTTTTCTCCTTTGTTATCTTTCTTTCCTTTTGTGTCTTTTTTCTTCTTTTCCTCATCATCTCATCTTGTGTATTTTCTTTTTTTGCTTTTATTATTATTTTTCTTTCCTTTCTTACACTTTTTTCTTTTCCCAGTTCTTCCCTCTTTATTGCCTTCTTCCTTTCCTTCATTTTTATTTTTCACATTCTCTTCATTTCTTTTTTCATTGGCGTTATCTTTCTTTCTTTCTTTCTTTCTTTCTTTCTTTCTTTCAAATAATTTTTCCAAGCATTAATTGAATTTTCCAAGAAGTTTTTTCCTTCTTTTTCCTTATTCTTTCCTTTCTTTTCTTCTCTTCTTGCTTGCTGCCTTACTCCTTTCTTTCTTTTCTCTATTTAAAATAATTTTTAAACATTATTGTTTTTCTTTCTTACCCTTTCTTTTATCCTATATCCGTATACATTGTAAAAATCTTGTCTTTTCCCCTTCCTACTTTTTACCTTGTTTTTCTTGATTTTTATTTTCTCTTTTTGTTCCTTTCTTTCTCTTACTTTTGATCATTCTATTTTTATTGTTAAATTTCATTACTTTCAATACTTCTGTCCTGACTGGAATGATCCATTTATTATTATTATTATTTTTTCCGAAAACTCAGATTTAAATTGCAGTAAAAAAGACAGAGGAATGAAATGAATAAATAAATCAGTTGTGGTTTTCTTTGCCGCTTCCAGGTTCTTTTTTTTAGTCTTCGCTGTCTTTACTTGACCAAACGCATCACTTGTGGGGTCAGGAGTTCTAATTACATCTCCAACTGAAGAAGTCAACAATCACGAATTCCACAGCAGAAATCTGATCTTCTCGTTTATCCATGTTTCAGTGTTTATTAGAATCTGAATGACAGGAGGAGAAAGATACAAACACATAAAAGACGATAATTCTGCCCTTCTTTCAGCGCTCAGCAAAACCTCTTCTGATTTATTTACTTTCAGAGTTAACCACATTACAGAGACGTGAAGTGCGTTACAGTGAGCTCACATGTGCCGGAGCGTCACGTGACGTTTTTCTCCTTTGTTATCTTTCTTTCCTTTTGTGTCTTTTTCTTCTTTTCCTCATCATCTCATCTTGTGTATTTTCTTTTTTGCTTTTATTATTATTTTTCTTTCCTTTCTTACACTTTTTTTCTTTTCCCAGTTCTTCCCTCTTTATTGCCTTCTTCCTTTCCTTCATTTTTATTTTTCACATTCTCTTCATTTCTTTTTTCATTGGCGTTATTTTTCTTTCTTTCTTTCTTTCTTTCTTTCTTTTTTATTTTTTTATTTTCATTCCTATAATTTTTTTCTTTCTTTCTTTCTTTCTTTCTTTCTTTCTTTCTTTCTTTCTTTCTTTCTTTCTTTCTTTTTTATTTTCATTCCTATAATTTTTTTCTTTCTTTCTTTCTTTCTTTCTTTCTTTCTTTCTTTCTTTCTTTCTTTCTTTTTTTCTTTGCTTGCCTGCTTTCTTTCTTTCTTTCTTTCTTTCTTTCTTTCTTTCTTTCTTTCTTATTTTCTTTCTTCTTTTTGTCATTAAATACACAAGACTTTCTCTGAAAAATGGAGGGAAAGGAAATAATCTCCATTCTTAGATGAAAGCATTCATAACGTAAACACACACACACACACACACACACACACACACACACGCACACACACGCACACACACCAAACACACACACACCAAAGTGCAGCTAAAGGCACGCACACATGAAAGCGGTAAGGTGTGTGTGCGTGTGTGTGTGTGTGTATGCGCGCGCCACGTGCCGAGCAGGCCCTGTTCCTGTACTGCTGCCGAGCAAAAGCGATGCTCTGCACATTTACTGGCTGAGTGCCGCTTCATTAACAAGGATCAGAACTCAGATCAGATCTCAGCTTTCTTCCTTTCTTTCTCCCTCAGTAAAACTCATCTGGACTCGCTTAAGTTCTTGTCACCTTTGATGAAAATCACACAACACCATGCCAAGTTCGAGGGCCGCCATAAACACTTCTTCACTCTCTCATTTAGCTTCATCGAGGTGATAAAAAAAAGGCAAGAGCGCGTAAACGTTGCATTAACGTTACTCTCTTTAAATAAGGAAAGGGAAGAAAGAAAAAAAGCACATATTAGATCTTTGGCATCAATTGAAAGAGACTTTGATCTCGTTTTCATTTTACGGATGCGGATTTGATTTAAGGGGAATTTTTGGTTGCGTACGGCAACGATTGTGTCACATGAGCGGAATGATCCAAGTAGGATCCTGGGCCTGAGCTGTTTTGAAGGGTTTTTGTGTTGCTGGTTTGTACAGAAGGTCAGGTGGTCAGGCGTTTCACCGGGATTTCCCTCCTACTCCATCCACCTCCATCCGCTGTGGTGATGAGGAAGCCAAGAGAGAAAATAACAAGGCGTATTTCTGTATTGTACGAGAGAGAGAGAGAGAGAGAGAGAGAGAGAGAGAGAGAGAGAGAGAGAGAGATGGAAGGATATAAAGAGGGGGTGGACTGCTGCCTGCTAGACTCCATTGATTAATGACTCATTTTTTACTTCCACCTTTTTTCTATTCTAACTTTTGATGAAGTTTTCTGATTCACAAAAGTTACAGTTTTCAGAGAACTGATGCTGTTTTGTTGTTTTTGTTGTTTGTTAAATACGAATGATGGAAAATAAGTTTTAGTTCTCAGAGAGGATGTTTATCATAATTGGTCTAAAACTCTAGCAGAGGACTGGAACAAAGTACAGAAGAGTAGAAGATTAGAGTACAGTAGAGAAAAGAAGAAAAGAGAAGTGAGAAGAGAAGAGAAGTGAGAAGAGAAGAGAAGTGAGAAGAGAAGTGAGAAGAGAAGAGAAGAGAAGTGAGAAGAGAATAGAAGTGAGAAGAGAAGAGAAGAGAATAGAAGAGAAGAGAGAGAAGAGAAAAGTGAGAAAAGAACAGAAGAATAGAGTGAGAGAAGAGTGAGAGAAGAGCGAGAAAAGAAAAGAAGATAGACTGAGAGAAGAGAAGAAGTGAAGAGAAAGAAGAGAAATACATAAGAAAAAGGAGAAGAGGTAGCGAAAAGGAAAGAACAGAAGAAAAGATAGTGAGAAGAGAGCAGAAGAGGAGGGAAGAGAGGAGAATAGAGAGAAGTTAGAAGAGTAAACAAGAGGTTAAAAGAAAATAAAAATAAAAAAGAGAAGAGAAGAGAAGAGAAGAGAAGAGAAGAGAAGAGAAGAGAAGAGAAGATTACAAATCTTTATATTTCTATTACAAATCTCACAAATCACTGACACTGGAGACTCCTGCTTTAAATACAAAACAAATGCCTCCTTCAGAAATCAGAAAATGAGGCACAGAACTGGTCAAACCGTGTGAGAATATTATTATACAATATGAAATAAATAACTGAGGATTTAACATAATACAGGAGCACAGAATAGAGCAACCAACCAATCACAGGCCAGGAGTAGAAACAGAACTAACATGCCCGGGCATAAATGAAACACATACTGTAGAAAAAAACCGAATGTGTGAGCCATGTTGATAATCCTGGTAGTCACGCAGCACACTGAAGGGGTAGAAAGCTTTGAAACCCTTCTCATTGTTCATATAAAAAAAAGTAAAAACTCAGTGTCCATGTTCTCCAGTTTTATTTCTATATTTCAGGAAGACACAAAGTGTCATGTCAGCCCGTGCTGCGTTCACTCGGTGTTCTTCGGGCGCTCATGCAGCGTTCACTCTGTCAGAACTGGGCCATGGTAAGAGTGAATAGGCCAAGAGGCTCTAATCTCCCCTGCAGCGAGGGTCTCAACGCCTAATCCTTCGTCCTCCTTTTCAAACCCACCGCTACTTATTCACCGAGCCGCTAATCAGTCAAATATTAGCGAATAAACTTAAGCGTTTCGACTTCTCTCACCTTGTAGACTCGAGGTTTAGTACTCAGTGGGGTCTATGTGAGAGTAATTGCCATTTCATCATTTTCGGTTTTGACTCATCACAAGCACAAAAACGTGATCGGATTGAACGAATTTGGATAAAAGTATCGGGACACCTGTTCTTTTTTTGTTTTTTTTTCCAACTGTATGCGATTCTTCGTCTTCGCGTGCACTAGAATTACATTTTCCTCTCACGTAAAGTACGAGAGCGAATCCTGTTCCAGCATGACAATACACGAAGAGAACTATACAAGATATACTTGGATCGATGGATCAATTAATGCTTTGCTTTAATAGATTCATCTATCTGGTTCATTTTCATAACACACTTTTAACATCAATATATTAATGGCTGAATCCAAAAAAATGAAGGTTATTATAAGAACAAGTGGGTCATGAAGTGACAGGTGTGCCAATACTTATACTTACTTATGCATATCATCTATTTGCCGTTTCTTGAAGTTGGTGTTTTGAAGTATGTTTAAAGACAAAAACTAGAACTTGCCAAAATTCAGCTACATTTGATGGGTTTTCCCAAATCACACACACACACGTTCATATGTTGTTGTTTTTTTTTTCTTTCAAATCCATGACTTCACCCAGTAGCAGCTCAGGTGTGTGGAGATCCTCCGTAGTTGCACGCATGCATTTTTCATGAAACAAAACCTCAAAGCAGAAACCTAGATATTAGTCACTTTAGTAATTAAAAATGCATATTGCGCAGCGAAGCTCGGTGCACTGCATTATTCAGGCTCCGTGTCACTTCTGCTCAAAAGCATTTTTAATGTAAAACACACTCTCTTGGTGATTGTGAGCACTTCTTGTCTCCCCATCGGGTGTTCCAGGGTTTCCATTAGACAAGTGCGCACACACGCACACACACACACTGGAAACTAATACTGGGATGAATCTGAAAGATCAGGTTGAGTTTGAAAGTAGAAAGCAGAAAGTTTTGGTTCGCCTGTACCTTGTTTGGAGGATGAACACACAACTAATAGTCTCGAAATAATTAATTAATTAATTAATAAGAAATGCACTTACATTTAACTACAATTATAATGGTAATTATTATTATTAGTTATTATTATTATTATTTTTAATAATAAGAATGATGTCTTATTAATTAGTAAAAAAATATTTATTTGTTTGTTTACTGACAAATAATTTGATTTGATTTTTTTGATATTACAATATAATATATTTATTATTTGTTTCGCTGTTTTGTTTGTTTTTACATGTAATTCTGTTTTAACCTATTTTTATTTTATTTATATTTTGTTTTAATTGCATACATTGTTTTTTTTATTTTGTGATTTATTATACTTTATATTATATATCATACATTTACTATATATATATATATATATATATATATATATATATATATATATATATATATATATATATATATGCTTTTTTTTAATCTTCAATCTATTTATTTGTTTATTTATTTAATATACTGTTATATTGACATAAGTCTAAGAAAAAAAACCTCTTTAATGTACTACTTATACGCTGGCCATGTGTGACTGTTTTAAGTTTAGCCCAAGATATAAAATTATTTATGAATTCTCATGTATTATGGAGAACCTGCAGGAGGTCTGTGAGGTGCTGGGTGTGATGCATGTTTTTCACAGGTGCTCTACTACATCTTAAGTTCCATGGTTTATTAAAGCACCATCATGCAGTTCTGTATGAACTCGATCGTCTTTGGAATGTCCAGGGGGGAAAAAAACAATCGATCTAACTCGATTTTGACTTTAACATCAACAACTTAGACTTGGGAGTGGTCACCTAAGTAGGAATTCCCACTCGAGCGCATAAACATGCTCATCATTACATTAATTAATGTGTGTATAAAATATAAATTGATCATTCATGTAGAACTAATTTCCTATTAGTTCCTTTTATGTCTTTTGTCAGGACAGAGAAATGTCCAGTGTGTTAGTGGAAAAAAATAAACATGAACACTCTGAAATACATGATATGGACAAAGTTTGTGGACACCTGATCATAAAAACTGTATGTACTTTTTTAATATCCCATTCCACATTCACTCCATTTGCTGCTATAAAAACATCCACTTTTCTGAGATGTTCCACTAGACACCACTAGTGATGCTGATGTAGGTAAGGCTCAAGACCCGGGGTGCAGTCAGGGTTCCGATTCTTCAGAAAAGGCGTTCAATAGGGTTGAGGTTGAATCTTTATAGCAGACATCTCAAGATCTTTCACACCAACACCATATATCATTTGTGCACAGAGGGATTGTCATGCTTAAACAGGATTGGGTCTCCTAGTTCAAGTGAAAGCTTCCACATCCAATGACTTCCTGTACAATTGTGTTCCTCCGAATTTGTGGTAACAGATCTGGGGGGAGAAGTCAGGCGTTTCAATTCTTTTGTCCATATAAAGTAGTGTACATCATCCCATACTCTTGGTGCAGTTGCACAGGTAAAGATCTATTCCCTTTCTTGCATGAACGAATCAGAAGTGCAGCAGTGAGGAGGCTTGGTGGAGAACGAGCGGGTTTTTAGCGATTGGTTACATCTCCATCTGTTGAAATGTAATGATGTTTGCAATGCAGCAAGTGGTTTTTGAAGGAACAGCCAGCACCACAAAAAGCTGACTTTTAGTTTAAACAGACCAAAGACCACAAAAACATTGTGTGTTTTTCGGTTTTGATTAAAGATTTGGATTTACTACCAGAGACCTCTGGGAATGATGACTTTCCAAAGTTGGAAAAGTTTTCAGCTTATTCTGGACACAGTACATAATCATTGTAAATAGAGAAAACTAAGTACAAACAAATATTATAAAAAGTAGAACCGAGTCCTGGTGTACTTTCTTACTATATACTGCTGGCATAGTCGGATCTTCCTCTACTTTCAGCTGCTCCCTTCGCCACAGCAGATCATCCGTCTCCATTTCACTCTGTCCTCCACCTCTTTCTCTTTCAAACCAACCACCTGCAAGTCTTCTCTCACCACATCTATAAACCTCTTTTTCGGCCATTTTTTTCCCCTGCCTCTCAATTCCATCCGACCATGTATATGGAGTAAACAAATGCTGAAAGAAGGTAGAATATCTACCTACTTTCATGGGAAGAGGTAGGTAAGCATCAAGACTCTTCTCTGTTCTGGCAACGAGGTCGTGGAATGAACTTCCTCTAGACGTCCGAACATCTGAGGAGCACTTTATTTCCTATTTGTTTTGTCTTTGTTTGTATTTATACCATTCATTTTTTAAGCGTGCCATAATTCCTCTCAACAGTGTTTTAGGTTGAAGGTATCTTGAGTTGAGAATGTTCCAGTTGTCGTGATATAATGCATGTCGGGGCAAAGGAATTGTGGGTCATGTGGCCTTTGGGTTGTACCTACAGAGGTTGATATGCTGTATGTAAGAGGCAATATAATCGAGGAAACAATAGTCACATCGCAAAACAGTAAAAAAAAATGGGATATTAAATTACCAAAGCCCTAATTATTAATGTGAAACAGAAAAGAACTTTCCGGCTTGCGAACGCGTATCGCAGCACAGCGGCAGGCGGCGTCACCGCTCATCCACTTAAGAGCCATTTCGAAATAGGGAGAAGGAAAGATAGAGTGAGCTAGAGATAGGGAGAGGGGAAAGAGAAAGAAAGGGAGAGACAGAAAAAAAGATCGTATTGAATGTATCAATGAGGATGATGAGCTTTTATGCTGTCTCCTTCAGGACAATAAAGCTCACATTTAAAAATGTATTCAGAACAATCTATTACTCTCTAAATGGAGTTATAATTGAGCCGGTGTCAAAACGGTAAACAATGACGCCTCTGTTTCCAATTAATAAATTACCGGCAAAATCTATGAGCCTTAATATTAAGTCGCGTTCGAATGGAGTCCATTAAGAGGCGGAGTGCTCGCACGCGGGATTCTAAGGCGCCCTGTGCGCCCGGGCCGGCGTCGCGAACCCGTGGCTTTGGAGGGAGCTGAAGCGTGCTTCATTTAACTGAGAGGAGCAGGAGGAGTCGGAGTTCGCTCTCAGCCGTAATGAAGATGAATCAACGGAATGATACCTTTGTTATGGTGCGACAGACAGAGAGAGACCGAGTGAGACGGAGAGGGTGAGAGTGAGAGAGGAAGACGCCGGAGTAGTCGCTTTAGCTGAGAGAGGCGGAGAGGGGAAAACATCTCATTAGAAGCAAACAAAAAGAGGAAGAGAGAGAGATATATATATATATATATATAAAGAGAGAGAGAGAGAGAGAGAGAGTGAGCGAGCAGGCGTTGTGTAGGAGAAGGGGTAAATACAGAGAGAGGTGATTAAAAGAGGAGCGCCTTAACGAACGCCGCTAATGAAATGGATATGCTAATGTTGTCATACTTAGCAGATGGAATTAAAGTGACTTATTGTAATGCGCATGTTACAGTATTATTAACATGGCATGGGAAAGGCGGGATACTGAATCATGCGGGTAAATCATATGTCACCGTCGGACTCCGGTTTTGATTTTTCTTTCATTAAAGAGCCTCGTAGAGAGAAGGAGGGGAGGGGAACGAGAGAGAGACAGATTAAAAAGCAAGCCAGGATATGGGGAAGATATAGCAAATGAAGAGGAGTTAAAGGGAATGGTTCGGATTTAACCCCAAACCTTTTGCTGTCGTTTTAGATAAAACTGCATTTTGACGACTGAACCGCTGTTTGTTTAAGAGCATAAAGATATGCTGAATATGACATGCCATAAAAAAAAGAGATGGTGGGAAGAAATGGGTAGAGATGGAAAAAAATCCAATGGGATAATGATACAAAATTCAGGATTTTGGAAAGACAAAGATGAAAAATGAAGGCAAAACAGGATAGATGGAGATATAGAGGTAAAGAAAGAAAGACAAACAAAGAGAGAACGACACAGAAACTGTCACCCCAGGCCTGCTCATTGAGGATACAAACACACATTTAACTTACTTACATTTCTGTTCTATAATTTTTACATTCTGTAAAGCTGCTTTGAGATCATGTGAATGTTGTTATAGAAATAAACTTGAATTGAATTGAATAACTGAATCTATATAATGGAGATACTTTCTTATAGATTGTGTTGTATGTACCAAAACAACTACTGTTTTTCTATTATTATTATTATTATTATTATTATTATCCAAACCCACAAATTTATAGACTAAATTAATAAAAAGATTATTCATTATTCAAAAATCCAAATAGTTCCTTGTTTTTAGCGTAAAAAAAAAAAAAAAAGGTTTCAAAAGATATTTTGTTAGACGGTTTAGGGTCAGCCAAGTACCAGCACAGAACATGATGAATTAAGGGTCTTGCTCAGGGGCCCAACAGAGAAAACTTGGGGCTTGAATCCCTCATTCTACTAATCAGTAACGTAGAACCTTCGATTTTTTTCAGCTATACAAAATATCACGAATTCCACCTTTCCTGTGACGTGCCTATGAACAGTCTTTGAATAAATGAGTTCATATCCAAATTGTATAAAGAGTCCCTGGGTGCCTATAATTCTGCCTTTGGCTGTTTACCTTAAAATGTTTTAAAAATCGTAGTTCAAATGTAGCTAACAGTAGTTTTTTTTTAGATGACATGTTCGGTATTGATGATCGAAAAAAAAAAAAACTCGCTAATGGAGATTTGGATGCTATTACGTAGACAAACAAGTATAGATTTATAACCATGCAAATTACACTGATTATAAATGTGTATGCGGAGTAAGAACTGTGTTCAATCGCACAATATGTAGTTTTAATGGTCCTTCCATACATCTGGTCATTTCTGTTCGCTCTCGGTTCTTAATTACTGCTGAAATATATGTAATATATACACCAATTTGATGGAATCCCAAAGCTTCGCGCGCCGCCCATTAAGGCACATTAAGAGCAAGCGGTGCAGATTGGAGTGTAGAGTCGTGATTGTGACGGTAAGTGCCTCGCTCCTCTCCTCCGCCATTAGGAGCACGGAGGGAATGGGAAAGGATGGGCGAATGGGTGGCATATGCTCTAATGTGTCTTAAAGCCGTCCACCTGTCATCGGAGACGAGAGCGGCTTACTGATGGTGCGATGAGCCTCGTTTAACTGATGGCTCTTCTAAATGAACTCGCTGCCATTCAACTGATGCCTTTGCCCATTTCGCCCCGGCGCCCAAATGATATGGGGCCCCATAATTATGCCACGTTTCACCAAGAGACAGAGCGTCAAACTTTTATTCAAAGATAATAACGCTCATTTTTATTCCTGGGCCCTGAATTAGCGCCTTACAGGAAGGCTATCAAGCCCTTTTTGTTTTCCTTTTCTTTTTTTTTTTTGAATTAGGATTTACAACCTGCGTGTCCTTGCAGTCAATAACAATAAAAGTGTTATGGTTATTGCTCGTTAGCTCACCACGTGGATCCTGTCAGAGCCAGTTTGTGAGTGTGTGAGCCAAAATAACAGTTTTGGTTGTTTTTAATTAACTTTTGAGGTCCTGCTTGATAACCATTAGCTTTTTGCACTTGTTTTTCTTGGGTACAAATATGAACACCTTTGGGATGAATTGGAAGACTGCCTGCACCTCAGGCCTCCTCATCTCACCTAATCTACATCAGTATGTGATGTTTACGGAGGTTATTAAAACAGTAATTTATTTATTGTAGGTATACACAGGGAAGTCTCAAGAAAGGACAAGCTAGATAGCAAGAGAAAGGCAGACTGCTGAGGCAATAATTATTCCTAACTGATATAACCTACTTGAAAATTGATTCAAAGGCAACAAAAATGCAACTATAAATGGATAAAGAGTACATTGTGCTGTGTAATGCTGCGTAAAACATAATTATTTGTCCAAATTGCTGTAGTATGAAAGAATTAAAGCACAAGAACATGCTGGAAGGTCACATCACCCCATCATGTCTGATTATTTTCCCAATAACAGCATTTCCCATTATGGTTTCTGCTATCGCTAACTTATGATACCAGTTGCAAATTGGGACAGATGAACTAAAGTAACCCCGGTGTGACTGGTGATGAAAAGACTGTTGTTATTTTTTTCTGATGAGCACAGGGAAGAATAGCATTAGCAAAGCGAGGCCTTTGTTACAAGCTGAACAGTTGCACCACTCCAGAGGTGTGTTTGGGTGAGTGTGGGTGGAGAGGAGGAGTAGAAGGAGGATCTTCTGCACATTGTGTAAAGAGCTCTAATTAATGTGTGTTTGTGTGTGAGAGACAGAAAGTGGCCTTTTCTCCTCCAGGGATCAGCCTGTGATGGAGTCAAGTGTACACTCTTGGCAGTGTGACCTGGATTTAGGAGTGGAGTTGCCGAGTGAGTGAATGGTTTAGAGACCTTTCGCTGGAAAACCAGGCCGTCAGTCAATCAGAGGCTGCTGCAGCCTCATACGGCACTGTGTCTTGGGAGGAGGAGTACCCTGCCTCCCCAGTAATTAACCAGAGAGACCAAAATTGAGAGTGATTGGGAGAGAAAATAGTGTTAGTGGTGCTGTTAGTGGTGGTGGTGGTGATTATTGGGGGGCATATTTGGTGGAAGATTTGCCTAAACTGTACACTAGCAAATTGCATCTCTGAATTGCATCTTCAGTCAATTTACAAAAGTTTTAATTCTAATCTTGATTTTTATATTCATAAATTTGTGATATCATTCTTAGATTCTTGCTAGCATTTTAAAATAAGCTGACTAAACAGATCTTGTGTAAAATTCAGTATTTAAATGACCCTTAGACCTATCTCTACCTTCATAAAAACCATTACGTACATACTTACCCGAGTCAAATTCAAATAATTCCTTGAAAGTCACTGATATTGTTAGCTAGCTGACTCAAAAGCAAACCTGACAGGATTCCAGAGAGGTATTTCGAAGTCATATTCATAGATATGTCATATTATACTGATAATGCTAGCTAGCCGGTAAACACAAAGCTATCCTGACAGAATTTCTGAGAGAAAACTTCCATTGTGTTCCTAAATCTACATAATGTTTATTGATGATGCTAGTTACTTGGTAAACAATTTAATGTAGCAGGATTTCTGAGAGGGAATTCATGCCATGTTTCTAAATGTTTACAATTTGCCGTTTCAGTGGAAATGCTAGGCAGCTGGTGAAAAAAACTAACCTGAGATAACTTCTGAGATAAATAAAAAATCGAGGCAAATTCAAACGTTCATGATATTCAGTGATAACACTAGCTTAATAACTTGTATTCTCTTGGTTTATATTAAAAATAAATGTTTATCTTTATTGGAAATGCTGGGTAGCTGGCTAGCAAGCAAACGTGAAATTTAATGAGAGGGATTTTATTTATTAGATCGTGAATGTTCATAATCTCAGCTAACAAGCTAATCTGACAGGAATGTTGAATGTTATATACAGTAATCCCCCGCTTTTACCGCGGTTCGAATCTTGCACCCCTGTCAATAAACTTGTTTTTATAGAGTTTTATGTTGAAATAAATAAATATATTAACAGAAAATATCATTATCAATTTTGAAATGAAGTAAAATGTTAATACAGTACAGCACTGTATACATAAAATAGCATTTTTGGGGAGTCGTCCGTTTTGGAACGTAAACGGGGGATCACTGTTCGGCGATATTTGTTTTCTTGATAATGCGAACATGCTAGCTAATAAGCAACATCAGTTGTGAGAGGAATTGTATTAATATTTACAGATTACTTTAGCTAGCTGTCCAATAACAGGAACTATTAGGTGATAATTTTTACCTTTTTTTTGTTACACTCTGAAATGTTCATTTCTAATCTTCACTAGTAAAACTAACTAACATACTGTATGTAAGCCATTTAATACTCCTTGCTATTAGCTAGCTGGCAACCACCAGCTAAGCTGTCATGATATTACATCTTACAATCATGAAAATTACATCTTATTTAAAGACTATGTGATGATTGAGATAGAGAACATTCATATGGGTTATATAGCTGTTGTAATTTCTTCTTCTTCCCAGGAACTGTGAGCTTTGTCATTTCCTCTCGTATGTAAACACAGAATACACAAAAAGAACACACACACACACACACACACACACACTCAGGGAGAAACCCTGCTAACACCCAGTTGCTCTGATGCCCGTTCTTCCTCAGCATGGCAACATGTGCATCTCGCTGTGAGAAATGTTGATTTCTTTCGCTAATTTGTTAATTGGTTTTCCTCCATTACAGCCCTCCTCCCTGTCCGCTAATGTCGCCGGACACTGCGAGATGGAAATTGGTTAAAAAACGATAATGAAAGATAGATATTGAAATAAATAAAACTGGAACGTTCCCCGAGGACCCGAAACGGAGAAACTTATCTGCTCCGTCTGCTGATACAAAATAATTAAGCGAATTAAGCGAACAAAAGGGCTGGCAAGAGCTCTGTCTAATGGCGTATCTCTCAACCTGTGGCTAAATACAGCATCCATGCTGATACAATTCAGAAGCCCATCGAGGCCAAACTCTACAAACCCTGGTAATATAAACATGGCTGATCTGGCCTGTAAAACGAGATAAAAAAAAAAAAAAACTGTTGACGGATTTCGAACAGAGGTGTTAAAGCTAAACTTGAGGATTTTTTTTTATCACTAATTATTGTGTATATATATATATATATATATATATATATATATATATATATATATATATATATATATATATATATATCGTGAGTTATGAGTTACCTTATGCAAGAATTTCGAAATGTTTCCTGAAATTAAAAAATACAGAAATAATTCATTTTAATGAACTTGTTTATAAAACACTTCCATAAGTTAATTCATTTGAGGTATTTATAAAAAAAGACACATTCAAAAAATATTAAAGAAAGACAGGTAAGACAGTAACGGGAAATGTTTTTTTTTTTTCGTTATTTTTATTTATTTTTTTTGCAAAACTACATAATTTATATTCATTTATATCCATCCATTATATACATAATCTATTTAATTGTCTGACTTTTATTGTAAAGAATTTTTTTTTTAAAAAGGTGCCTTAAATTTAGATTATAATTAATGTATATTTTATATGTTTATTAACAGAATTCAAAAACTTTGCACCCTGATTTTGTTCATATTTTGTTCATTCTTTTACATTTTAGCCTGAAGTTTTATTCCTAGAAATGATTTGTTGTAGTAAAAGACGTAAGTGTTTGGAGTATTACTTTAAAATAAAAGAAATGTAAGAAATGTTACAAAATGATTCACGAGATCCAGCAATTGTGTGTGTGTGTGTGTGTGTGTGTGTGTGTGTGTGTGTGTGTGTGTGAGAGACAATGGTGAGACCAGATGCCAGCAAACAATAGTAATCATGAGTGGGCTGTAGAAAAAGTGTCCACAGTATAGGAATTTGAGTCATTTCTGGCTTCAGTGAAGACATCAGGACAAAAAAAAACAATAAAGAGAGAGCGAGAGAAGGAAAGAGAGAGCAAGAGAGAGAGGGAAAGAGAGAGAAAGAGATAGTAAAAAAAAAAATCTTTAACAATTCAATATGCTCGGAACTGATCTCAGCTGACAGTGGCGGTTTGTCTGTAGTTCAGGTTAATTAGCTGCTGCTTATTTTTAATGAACTTCATGCAGTTGTTTGCTTGTATAATCAAGGCACAGAAGCAGAACCGCAAGCTAAGGTGCCAAAAATAAGCTGACAAAAGCACGGGCCCGCCTCACCAGGCTCGCTCTAAATGTGAAAGCCAACTGCCTGCTTCATAAAACTCGCTTAGCTCGCTCAAACAAAATGGACTGTAAAGTTCGTTAGATGGAAATATTAAAAAAGAATTAAGCTAATGGAGGTAAAATTAAAAGAAATGAGCCAACAAACATATCACGCCAAAAATGGCTCCGCTCTGACAGCTAAGATTCCTAATGACGGACTACGTTCGGGGAAAAAAAAAAATTAAATGGCGTTCCGTGCTTAAATTTCTTTGAAAAGTAATGACCCATGGACGATGCACACTCCAGGCATTTTGTGGGGAGCAGGAGGGGAGGAGAGAGAGAAAGAGAGAGAGGAGAGAGAGTAACAAAGAGAAATGTCCTGCAGTAAGGGTTAGGTGATTAGGTGATTTGGAAGACCAGGATGGGGGTAGAGGGGCCAAGCAGGCATCACAGGAGTGCTGAAAAGGGTAAAGAGGACAAGATAAAGCAAGTGAAAGTAGGCTTAGGTTAAGATATTTAGATATTGCCCATTTTTCCTTCTTCTAACGCATCATCTTGACAAAATGTTGATGCCTAATATATTCCACTCACTAACAGGTGCCATGATGAAGAGATAGTGTTATTCCCTTCATAATGGTCATAATAATATAATGTCATAATGTTATAAGACCTGTACATAACCTATAAACCTATACCTAGGGGGCATTCAATGATCCACTCATCCCAAAGGTGTTCAATCAGATTGAGGTCAGATATCTCAGGAGATCTTCCACTCCAACCGATGGACACCACATGTTCACGTTGTGCACAAAATCACTGTGATGCTGTAACAGGTTCGGTCGAGTGACTGGGAAATGTAATGCTACCACATCCCAAACATCTTATACAATTGTGTGCCTCCAAATTTGTGGTAATGCTTTGGAGACGAAGCACATGTATGGAAAAGTCCCAATATGTTTTTTATTAAATTTTTATTTTATGCATGTCACTAAATTTCTCTTTGTTAAGCTATGATGGGTTTTCCCAGACTACCATTCTGTTCATCAGAATCAATTATGCACTATTATGACCTTGTTATTTTTTTTTTTATTAGTTTATATATATTTTTATAATACTTTTTTAAATGTAGATTGAACCCTACTGAGTAATTTTTCTTTTAAAAAATATATCAAGAAAACGAGTCAAATTATATCTGCTCACTGATGCAATAAGGTCTGTATTTCGTAGTGGACTTGTGTAATAGCTATGTAATAGCATGTTGAAAAAAAAAAATCTACTGAAAAAAAATCACACACACCCCACACACACACACACACACACTCGTGTACAGTCCCTTTCTCCTTAATGAGGAGGAGCCGGCTGAAAGTTTTCCGACGTTCAGAGTGAAACTTATAGTATGGCAGGGCCTCGTAAGACGCGTACGACACGCTCGTCAGATGTCTGCGCACTTCAGTGAGTGGCTCTGAAGTGGCGAACCCCGGCCCTGCTCCGTCCCGATCAAAAAGCCTAGATTCTATTTGTTTTGTTTCAAGGGAGCATGATGAAGGAGGCCAAGGTCTTCTTGGAGCGCTAATGCAGCATTGTGCTTTCATGCCACCGTCCTTGGTGAGACCTCGGGCTCGCGACTTCAGGTACGCAGCCTTTCAGTGAGCCGCGTCCCATTTTTCCGATGTGGGATTTATTAATATTCTCAAAGACCGATTTTTTTTTTACAGAGGGGGGATTGAAATAATGGATTGCACTTAAAAGGGAAAAAAGAACTCATTTTAGGTTAATACCATAAGCCTGTTGGACCCAATTATTGGAGGTGCTTTACCCATTGTCGTCTCGTATTTCTCCTCGAGGAGATTAGCACACAAAAATATGAAGGTTTTTTTTCTTCTTTTGCAGGTTTCCAGGATTGGAAGGGTTTGAGTTCTCAACGGTTTGGGGGCTGAAATGAAACACTTCCCTGTGCAGAAGCTGCTCAGAGCAGGGCCTCGTGTACGCGGATCCAGATGCGAACGCTCCGAGCTCGTTAGAACAATCGGAACTTGGAAATGGGACACGCTCCTCTGTTTCATCCGAAGTCTTTCCTTTGCTGAACTTAAAACAAGAGGAGAAAGAAGCAGGAGGGAAATACTTTAGTCAGAAATGCCAAGCTGTAATGAGTGACTCTGTGATCCTAAACTCCACTTACATGCATAATCAGACTCTGGTGAAGTCTCTATCTGTAATAGCTAGCAGGCCAGGATTAGATACTTCAGTGAGCGATGCTTTGAATTCACACACAGGGTGCTTATGATATCTACGGTGTAAATGTCATTGCTGAGGAGATATTTGAGAAAATATTTATTATTTAAAATTTCAGTTTTAAATAATATACAAAATGATAAAAAATAATAAATACATTTAAAAAGGTGTATAAAATCTTATTATTATTATTATTATTATTATTCACAGCAGTATGTGTATTTTTATATATATATCCCCAGTAAATCCAAAAATGCACAGAAATGCACAGCCATTTTATGAGGTTAATATCGATGCTTCTGCTAGAGATGATGTATGTTTGCAGAGCAGCTGTGGCTACAGTGAAAGGAGACTTATCGAATTGCGTTCATTAGGTTTCTTGCTTTAATAATGCCATTCTCTTTGTAAGATTCCTGTCTGTGAGTCAGTGATCTGTTCTACCGCTTTCTCTATAATATTTATGTTTTTAGAGTCATGGCTTCATAATGATGTTAAGAGGTGAATTTATTCAGGTAGGACACCACTGAAGACCTGGGTGTGAAATGCACCGCCTGACATTGGAGCCACCACCTCGGTGCCAGAACAGAGAAGAGCCTTGAAGTATACTTCCCTCCCATTCTGAGAGAAGGTGGTACCAGTCGAGCAGTGCTGGAGGATCTCAGACAGCGTGGTGCAGTGCAAAATGTGATGAGGTCACTGAGGTAAGATGGTGCTGGCCCATTTTTGGCCTTGTAGGCAAGCATCAGTGTTTTGAATCTGATACGTGCAGCTACTGGAAGCCAGTAAAGGGACCACAGCAGTGGGGTGCTGTGAAAAAACTTAGGCAGATTGAACACAAGTCCTGCAACTGCGTTTTGGATCATTTGCAGTGGACGAATAGCCTTTAGTGGAAGACCTGCCAGCAGAGAGTTGCAGTAGTCAAGTCTTGGAATGACAAGAGACCGAACAAGCACCTGGGCAGCCTGTGTGGACAGAAATGGTTGAATCCTTCGGATGTTGTAGAGAAGAAATCGACAGAAACGTGCCACATAAGCGACATGTGGGAAGAAGACAGTTCATTGTCCATAGTTACCCCAAGGTTACGGGCAGTGGCTAAGGGAGAGAGCAGAGAGTCATGAAGAGTTGTTCTGAGATTTTGACCTGAAGGTACGAAGCACTGATGCTGGAGTTGAGGTCTTTCTTGGCCTTTCTAGAATCAGGAATCCTATCAGTGTCTCAAGTCAGGTAATTACAGAGAATGAAACATCCCATGTGGATGAGATCTTGCGGTAGAAGGCGTCGCTCGAACCTGACAGTTTATAGCTGCAAAAATGAGCACCATAGTCAACTGCATGCTCGATCCTTTCGAAAAAAAAATTCTCCATTTTTTTCCTGCACCTGTCCAAAGAGCACTGACTCATCCTTCCCTGCAAAGTCTTTCAGAAAATGTTCTCCCACCTGCTCTGTTCCATTTCCTCCCTATCATCCGGTGTGAACTCATATGCCAACTTCCCCTTGCTTGCCAGGCGTTACCGCTTGGAACCCATCAGTGAGATCAACTGACTCTTTTCTGCAGCTCGTCCTCTTTTACTTATCGCTACAGCGATGGCGTCGACGGTTCAATCGGCAAATCAGGCAAGCTTTTAAGCAGATGAGTTGTGCAAAATTGGCGAAGGTAGACAAAAAAATAAATAAATAAGATAAATCAATGTGAGAAAAAAAAAAACAGGAAAAAAAGCACTCTGAAGGGTAATCGGGCATGCTGTTGCGAGAGAGAGAGTGAAAAAGAGCGAGAGAGAAAATGAGGCTCAGCTCTACACAGGTGCTTCTCTCAGCTCGGCTACATTGGTTAATTGAGCAAGTCTCTTATTTCAGGCCCTCCTGTAGCTTCAATTAACTCTCTTTGCACAAAAGGATGAAATAAGTAAATAAATAAAAAATAAAAAGTAATGGCAGACAAACAAAACAACACGTAGAGCCCCCGGCCCCCCAAACCCCACTCCCTCCGCCGTGCACAAATCCTCACGTCCCTGACAATGCCTTTAAAGATGTTTAGGTGGGCTATCAGCCCCTGTGTTGAACGTGTGAGGAATATCTTTATCCGTGCTGTTAAGATCCCAATCCGGATTAATCAGTGTGTTGATTGCTCAGATGTTGATTCACTTACTATAGCAGCACCCCTGACAATACTACTAGCATATGTTGCTGTGCTTCAAGTATAAATATGTTGAGCAAATGCACAAGAGAAATGGATTAAAAAACTGTGGAGATGTTTCTCTAGTATTCTTGGAAGGAGTCTCCAGCGTTAGCGATTCGCAACAGCCCGTGTTAAAAAGCTGCGGCCTCAAGTTTTCTTGGTATGATTCATGCTAACATGCTAAAAACGTATTTTCGTCAAAGCTGCACAGCGTCAAGAGAATGAGGAAAGAGTGAGGGAATGACTGTAGCTGGTGATAACAGGATTTTTTTTCTTGATTCAGCAGCTTCACAAAACATTAAATGTAGCTACAATAAAAAAATGTAAAAAGATTGGGTATTACAAAAATCAGTATAAACAGCAGTAATATAAACAGCAGTGCTTGCGAATTTTAAGAAAGTAATGTCTGTCTGTCTGTCTGTCTGTCTGTCTGTCTGTCTGTCTGTCTGTCTGTCTGTCTATCTATCTATCTATCTATCTATCTATCTATCTATCTATCATCTAATCTGGTTGGGTTATCAGCCCATGTTGAACATGTGAGGAATATCTTTATCTGTGTTGTAAAGTCCCACTCCGGAATAATCAATGTATTGATATACTGTTCTTTAGTAGCAGTTGAATATGTCAAGCAAATGCACAAAAGAAAATGTGGAGATGTTTCTCTAGCATTCTCGGAAGGAGTCTCCAGTATCAGCACTTTGTGCTAGCCAGTGCTAAAGCTGCAGGCTTCAAGTTTTCTTGGTATGTTTCTCGCTAACATGATCCTACTTGTTTTTGCCGTAGCTTTATAGTGTCAGGACTCACAATAGTGTCATCTGAGGAAGGACATGATCATTTTTCCTTGCCACAGTCATCCCAAGCTTTTTCATCTGGGATAAACATACAGAAATTTTAATATAAGTGAACTTTGTTCTACAATTCTTACATTTTGTAAAGCTTCTTTGAGAAAGTCTATTGTTAAAAGTGCTATAGAAACTAAATTTAATAAAATTGAATTGAATCAAGAGAATGAGGTAAGAATGAGGGAATGACTGATTATAGCTGGTAAACCAAGTGATAAAAATAATTTTCTTGATTCTAGAGCTAAAATGATCTTAAAACACAATATGGACAAATGTACTGGGACATCTGACATTTCCAGCTCAGGTGGTTTTGCCCCCTCTACAACAAATTTGTAGGCACACAATTATATAGAATATCTTTGGATGCAGTAGCATTAAATGTTCCCTACACTTGAACTTGGAAACCCAAACCTGTGATGATATGCTTTATAGGTTTGAATGGAACATCTCCTGCTATCAAGCTCTGAGCTTGAGTACCCGACTTTACTAACTGGCTAAATAAGCACAAATCTTCACAAACACACTCAAGAACCTCGTGGAACATCTTCCCAGAGGAGTGAAGGTTATTAGAAGAGCAAATGAGGACTAAATGTGGAATAGGATGTTCAAAAAATACATTAGAATTTTACTGTCAGGTGGCTACAAACTTTTGCTTATTAACATGTGAGCTCCTTCACATCAGTTCACCAGGACCCCCCTCACTTGCATTGGAACATCAGGGGGACCAAAAAAGAGATAATACATAGATTAAATATGTATGGGAGAATTAGGCAAGTATTATATCATTTACATTCAAATCGTTCCATCGAGTAGGATTTGCTCTCTTTCTTTCTCTCTCTCTCTCTCTCTCTCTCTCTCTCTCCTTCTCTCTCTCTGTCTCTCCCTCTATCTCTCTCTCTCTGTCTTTCTCTCTCTTGCTCATTAAGATGGCGGGGAAATATTAGCAGATGAAAACAGTAATACACTTTCCCTTATTACCCAACCATTTCACCTCTCCTGAACTTCAGGCCGATGAATATGAATGAACGTTGGCACTGATAGCACCTAGCGGGGTAGAGGCGAGGCGAGCGAGGTTGTGCATGAACACGACTGGCTCATATTAAGCCTTTTTTCGTGTGGATCCGCAGAGGATCTGATGGAGACGGCGCTCAATCACACGCGCCTTGTCACGCCATCAATCCGCTTAATTATGCCCGAATGTGAGCATTTTAATAAACGTTATAAATGGTCCCATCCATTTATTCCAGAGCCACGGTGCTGATAGTGGTGGTGGTGGTTGAGCTTCCCCCCACAATCTAGCTGAAGGTTCTGAGAGAAAAAAAAAAGTGAGAAAGAGAAAGAGAAAAAAAAAGGAAACATATTTACTTCTTTTGCTGAATTTCAATCTGAGGGGCCAATTATCTTCCTACTGCAATTCCACGCTTCAAACTGGTTCACTGTTTGTGTGTGTGCGTGCGGAATCGAAAGAGCGAGCCGAGGCTTCAGGACGGCGTGGGGTAGTTGGGTACTCGGGGGCCGGGGGAGAGCGAAGCAAAGGCCGACTGCGCTTTGATCCAAACCTGGAGGTCAAAAAGTGAAATTAAAACCAGCGACTGAAACGGCGGAGGAAATAAACCGAGCGGAAAATATCTGACACTCGTGCCCTCGAGTTCCGAAACGCAGTTTTAACACCAAAGATCTGCAGGGATCCGGACCTGGCCTTCGCACAGCCACTGACTTAATCTCTTCTGGTTGTGCGAGTGTGTAAGTGTGTGTAAGGTCATTTTACACTTGTCACTGCACGAACAGGATCTATTTCTCGCTGTTTTTTTGTGTCAAGTGTGTTTTCACTACCAAGAACCAATGCCCTTTTTCCTTTTCCCCTCTCTGAAGGTCAGAGCATGTGTGTGTGAACGTGAGTGTGTGTGAGGTGTTACTGAATACACTCCGATTCGCTGGGGTTGAGCTCAGGCTCTCCTTAGGTGAGGTATTAGCAAAGCTTATTTATTTCCATTTCCTAGGCTTTTATTTGCCAGGTTCCCCCGAGGCGCGCCCGATTTCTTCTGCGATTCCCTTCTTAATTTTAATACCCTTTTTGCTCATCACACACACACAATTTCTCTCTCTCTCTTTCTTTCTCTCTCTAAATTTCTCTCTTTCTTTACTGTCACCCCCACCCCCTCTTTCTCCACCCGCCAACTTCTCTCTTTTCCTTTCTCAGAATATAAAGGATCTCCTGCGCTGGCAGACAAGGCGGCCACTGGGATGACGGTAAACTAGCTTCTTTTTCTTTCGCAATTAATTGGTGTACAGCCATGTGCATATATGATAACAGATTTTCTCTCTCTCTCTCTCTCTCTCTCTCTCTCTCTCTTCTCCTCAACAAGGAAAAGGGAGGTTAATTAATGTAAGAGCCGTGTTCATGGAGATGCTGAATTTACAGCACCCCCTCTCCTCCCTTCCTCGCTCCCTCCATCCTTTTCACCCTCCCTCTCTTGTGTGTTCATCTCTCTCTCTCACTTTCTCTGTCTCTCCTCTTTTCTCCTCCTCCCTCCATCCCTCCCTCTATTCTCCTCCAGTCTCTCCTTGTGCCGCCTTTAAGAACCCTGATTCTCCACTAATGACCTAGTTCTTTTAATGAGCTGAATTAACCCCCGGCTACAGTCACCCAGGTCTTAATTGTCAACTGAGGCTGAAGCAGGAGACCCCATACAACCCCCCAACACACACACTAACACACACATGCATATACACTACATACCTTTTGCAGGTACTCTATATTACAACATGTCAATAAAGCAATTTTTTTCATCATCAGCACCATCATCATCATAATTAACATAACACCTACAGCTTGCATGGATCTCTAAAAACACGTTGCCCTCTTACTCTTACCCTCCACACACACACACACACACACACACACACACACACACACTTTTCCATGCCCCTGCGAATCTGTCCGTCACGCTGCGACGCTGCAGTCGAGACCCGCCATAATACAATAATTAGACAACGCCTGTGCTTGGGAACCTGCAGACTCATTAGATTTGATTTAAAAAGGACCCCTTCATTTACTGAGAACCAGATTAAAAATTCTCCTTCATGTCGCACCCAGGAGGTGTGTTTGCAAAAAATTCAATACGCGCGGCTTTACTGTAACGCGTCATGTACAATAAACGCGAATAACGAGACGCCGGAACGTCGGACGTCTAATTAGAGAGCCGCAACAAACTCGGAACGTCGTGCCGCTTTCTCCGAAACGAACACAGAAGAGAAAATCTTGCAAGCATGGATTAGTGGTATTGTAGACACTTCACGAGGTACTTTATGTTTTGTTTTTTAATTGTCCTCCAATTTGTTGACATGTTGTTGCGAGAAACAGGACTGTGGATTCACACCGATGCACTACATCTGAATGTAAAAGTGAACGGAAATCCAGGAAAACTTTCAGGTTTCTTTTTTCTTTTCGAAAACGAAAAACAAACGATGAAATAACTCGGGTTTAAAAACGATTTAATATTTAACATTCTTCTTCTGAGAAGTTCACATGGATTACTAGGCGCTTTTCATAAGCAACAAGGAAGTGTCAGGAATCCCACACGTCCTCTTCTTACAGTGTGATGAACAAAATCTTTAGACAGTCATTGCAGAACATTCTCACCCTGTCCTGGCCCATCCCACCCCATGACACCCTATCCTGCAACATGTTCTACTAGATGTTCTGCAATGTTCTCTAGTTTGTATCATATTATTCATCATTTGGACAAATGGCTCCAGAGGGGGGGTTTACCATTTCTTCCTAATAAAAGGCCACCAATAAAATGTACTTTTACTTCCAGGTTAGAATTGGATGTTTGGTTTGGATGGATGATTGGAAATATTGTGTAATTTAAGGCTCTGATTATAGTTGGTATTGTGAGATTTTTATAACTATGCTTTGTTTGAATAAACAAACACACAAAATGGATAAAGAAGTGTTTTTTTGTGTGTGTGTGTGTGTGTGTGTGGTGTGTGGTGTGTGTGTGTGGCTCATCCACAATAAAAAATTAGTTTTTCTCCTATTTCAATATTTTGCTTTTCAACAATTGTAAAATCGAATTGTAAAATCCAATGAAGGCGCCACACAAGGACCCATTCTGCAATGACAAATGTATTATACGTTTTTTTTTTTTTTTTGCTTCAACCAATCTGCGAGAACATACTGATCTGGGGAGAATGTAGATGTAATATTTACATGATAAGAAGAAAATTGTACATTTTGTTTTATCCTTCTTGCCAGTTTAAAACACCTTAAACCTTAAAACACCTTGCCATAAAAAAACTCAGCATCCATGTTGCGTCTTTAAGGAGGAAAAAAACTCCTTATATGGAAACTTGTTGCTGTATGTAGTGTTAAAGAAAGTCTGTTGGAGGACCTCTGAAGCGTTTCACTGGAACGAACGCTGTCCTGAAGAATACACAGAATATGAATAACCGATTTTTATAATGCTTTCAACAATGGACATTGTCTCAAAGTGAATTCACACAAATATTTATATAAGCATCATAAATTTGTAACTATACGTTTAGCCCTAATGAGTGACCCAGTGGTGACAGTGGCAAAGAAAAACTCCATGAGAATGTACAATGAAAGGAACTAGACTTACCGTAAAAGCAGAAAACTTGATTGACAGCCTTGGGCCAAAAACAAATTATAAAGTGTTTGTGTTATACATTTAATATATATTTAATATGTATAATTATATAATGTTATAACCTTATGTTCAAATTCAAATTGCCATGGTTCCCCTCATTTAATGCATTTTATTATAATGATTTTATTATACTTACAAATAAATAAATCTTCATCTTCTTTCAGCTGCTCCTGTTAGGGATCGTCAGAGCGGATTATCCGTCTCCATACTACTTTTGTTTCGAACCAACCACCTGCATGTCTTCTTTCACCACATCCATAAACCTCCTTCTTGACCATCCTCTTTTCATTCTTCCTGGTGGCTCCATCCTCAGCATTCATCTACTGATATACCCCATGTCTCTGCTCTGCACATGTCCAAACCATCTCAATCTCACCTCCCTCACCTTGTCTCCAAAACTTCCTATGTGTGCGGTCCCTCAAACAAACTCGTCTCTTATCCTTACAAATAATAAAGAAATAAAATGTATGACTGTAATCTGCTCAACAGATGGGTTTTTTATTTTTCTAAATTCTAATTCATTGAATCTTATAGGACACTAAACCAATTTAATGTACACTAGCGCTCAAAGCCTAATACGGCTATATTATACCTCTTATGATAAGCTGCTCCTTTTTTTTCCAAATGGCATATTTTTACACCTTTTTTTCCTTCTTCATATATGTCAAATCACCCATGGGCCCTAGCTGGGGCATCTCTGCTCAAAAGGGAACTCATCCCCATCTGGGTGACATCAAATGTCCATTTGGTATAAATAATACAAATCTAAGACAAGGTTTGTCTGCAAATTTATATTTCTTTTCTTACCTTCATTCATCCAGACATCTAATGCAAATCATTTTATCCTGGATCTCGGGAATACTAGGCACGAGGCCAGTAAACACCAGGGATGGGACTCTGTTACATCCCAACCTTTTATCACAGGGGACTCGGTAGAAATCGTGTGAAAGTAAAAAGACGAGTCAGGAGATTAGTCACAGAGCACGCAGACTTAAATCAGATTCAAATCCAAATTCAGGACCGGAGTTTATCCGGTATAAGCGTTACTCTATCCTGTCAATCAATATAGAGCCAATGCTAATGTTATTTATATTTTATCTTGTGGTGGTATATAGAGAGAGATTTGTAGGGACAGCTGAGGTTTTTATCCAAAGAGTCTCACAATTTGGACAGGATGATTCTTTGAGGGCTTTTCCAACCAGTAACCCAATATCAGGGCACTGAAAGCCACCAGAAGCTGTTGATTCATTGAAAAGAAACTGTAGTGGATGCATGAACGTTAATCATGCAGTGATGTTAGGGATGAGGAGCACTGGAGCTCAGTCCATCAGATTGCTCGAGAAGTTCCAGCATTTGCTGGAACTGGGATCTATTCAACATGCTCCCATGTATTGATAGGGCCAAGGTTATCCTGCAAGAGGCCACGTCTCATCAGGATGGATAAAGTTGTTTTTTTAAAAGAGCTCTTTGTGCTGTTTTTTATTCATTTTTTTAGATTTTTAGATTTTTGGTTTTTTTTTGTTAATTGAATGAGCGGAGCACTCCTGCGGGAAAAGACAAGAGGGGAGAGGATAAGAGAAGAAAGGAGTAAAGATACTCACTCCCTGCTGAGAACTGGAGACAGGAGGTCAGATAGAATTGCAGCATTGGAAGCGATGTGCCTGACAGGGCGGGTGGGAGTTTGACAGACAGTGGCATGGTCCAATCCTGACCTGAGAGGACAGAAAGGGGCATGTAGCACAGGCAGCATGACAAGGGCAAGAGGAAAGGGCAGAACACACACTGTCTTATACATACATACATACATACATACATATACACACACACAGACACACACACACACAGACACACACACACACAGACACACACACGAACACCTATGTAAATATATTGACAGACAATACAGTTACATTCAACCAGTCAAACCATGTTTAGATAATAATCAGATCTTTGCTGCTAAATAGTTAAAAGAAAATTACAATAAAATATAATGTAAATAAATAAATAAATTACCTTTGGAAATTGTATAAAATGCAAATAGAAAATATAAATTATACTAATAAAAATAAAATAAAAACAGTTTGATTAATGTAATTTAAAAATGAATAAATAAAAATAAACTAAAATGAATAGAAAATGTGAAAATATTTCAGGGTTACTGAAAGAAAAAAAAGTGAATGAAACATTTTTATTGAACATTTAATAATAATAATAATATTCATAATCATAATAATAATAATAATTCATAATAAGCAATATTTCAGGGCTACTAAAGGGAAAAGGCTAACTAAATAAAAATAATAGTATTATGCTAAATATTAAATTATATTCTAATATTATATAACAAATATAATTCATAACAATTATTATAATTACATCATAATACGTTATTTTATAAACATTTAACGTTTCCATTTTTTGTTTAGCAATTCAAGATTAATTTGTTAAGCAATCATTTATTCAAAATTAAACCACATCCTTTAAAAGTATGTAAATCATGTGCAGTGTATGAAGGTTTAATCATAGAGTCATATTCTTACAGTAGTTAAAAAATAAGCGAAAGCGAACTTAAATCACGGAAAAGGTGTCGGCAGGCATTTGAAGATCGTGAGCAAAAATGGTGAAATCAGGGGCCTCGTGAGGAAAAAGAACGAAGGGGTTTTTTTTCTTTTTTGTCTTCTGAAGGTTTTAAATGAGAGCTTTAAAGGAAATCTCCCTCTTGAATAGCACTTCTAAGAGCCTTCACGGTAAATTTACACGGATCCTTCGCTGCCTCAGGAGCTGCCAGCGAGATGACTCTCTGAAGCTGCTGGAGAGAGAGAGAGAGAGCGAGAGAGAGAGAGAGAGAGAGAGAGAGAGAGAGAGAGAGAGAGAGAGAAAGAAAGACAGAGGGAGATAGAGGGCAAGGTTGAGCTCATCTCTGCCCTAAAGTATTGTTCTACAGACAAATCACTAGAAAGAAAATATTATTCATAACTCCTATCATCTAAAATATTACTGTCTTTCAGCCATCATCATCATCGCCATCATCATCATCTTCACTATGGTAAAAGCCATATGCAGTGTGGAGCGTGATAAAGACAGTCATCTGTCTGTTGTCAGTGCAGGTTACACACTATAATCTCTGGCTGCTTTTGAATTACAATGTCATCACTGTCCCAGTGTGAGGTTTTTTCCCTTTCTCTTCTTCATCTCTCTCTCTCTCCCTCTCTCTCTCCCCAGAGTTGCCCAAGGGCTCTGCAGCGTTTCTGTTTATTCCCCCTAATCTCGCCCTCATCTCTGCGAGCCTTTGACAGATGGTTATAGGCACACAACAGTTTGATTTCTCTCTCCACCTATCCTTCTTTCTTCCTGCTGTACAACAAATAGCTCAGACCTGGTGTGTATCACATGCCTACATATCACAAGCTCTGTGTGTGTGTGTGTGTGTGTGTGTGTGTGTGTGTGTGTGTGTGTGTGTGTGTGTGTGTGTGTGTGCGCGCGCACACGTGGCTCATCTATCTATCCGATCGTTGAATGTATTCCTACTCTCCATCATTTTCCAAGGTACATGGCATTAACCTTGCTACGTGTTAATAAAAAGATATATTTTTTCCGGTTGGATGTTTTTTTTCATTACACGCGCGCACACATGCACACACACACACACACACACACAAACACACGCACACTATACGTGTGAAGACCTCCAATTTACATAGGTTACCAATGAAGAGAATTAATGTAATAACTATACATAATACAACCCAAAGAAATGTATTATAAGTATTATGCATTTATGTATTTATTTATTTACTTTTTTAATTACGTGTTGGTTTGTTTGGAGGGGGCACTGGGAGTGATTTGAACTTTCTTGAATACACATTTTTTTTTTTTTTTTTTATTTGTTTGTTTGTTTGTTTGTTTTGGGGATGTAAATATATGACCTGTGCCTAATTTTAACTTTTTTTTATTTATTGTCATTCACTTTTCTTTTTTTTCATTTCCTTTTCGATTCGATTCTATTCGATTCTATTCTATTCTTTATTTTTTATCTTTTTTAAATTATAATTTTTTAAATACAATTAATAAAAGCAATTAATTTCTATATATTTATCAACTTTTTTAACTTTTGATTTATTAATTTGTTTCTTTTTATGTATATCTTTGTAAATCTATTTTGTGTGTATTTATGTTTGTGTGCGCAAAAATTCAAAAATTTGCAAATTGACAAAAAAAAAGTAAGAAAGAAATATCGTATTGGCTGCCCCCATAAAAAAAGAAAAATTATATATTATTTTTATTTTAAAATGTTTGTATTTTTAAAATTTCCTCATTCTATTAAAGCGTTTCCTCCTCTCACCTTCCCTCCCTAAGAAAAAGATATTTAATATTTTTTTCAGCTACTTTTGGTATTCACTAAGATCTAAAATAAATAAATAAATAAATAAATAAATAAATAAATAAATAAAAATAAGCCCCCCCCCCTCCTTACTCTCTTTCACACACACTCTCATGCATGGCTGCACTTTTTTCCCTACAGGGGTTTTCCCTGCGCTCTACCTCACCAAACACTACAGTGTCATCATAAATATCCGGGCCGTGCTCGGGCACCGGTGTAATTTTTAATCGGGCCGGTCTGTGCGTCAGCGTCATGCTCTGAGATGATGCATAGTGGTAAATAAGCCGAGCGAAATTAGCTTTCCTGTCAGCGGCCTACCTTTCAGCCGCCGGCTGCAGGAAATTGACTGCACGCTAGATTTTCAAAATTAGCCCTTAATGTTGGCCTGACAAACGGAGGCACCGTAATGCTGCCGTGTGTCACACGCAAAGGATCCATCATCACCTTTTCTCTACGCACACACACACTATAATTTGGTAATAAAGGAGAGTTCGCTGAGGTGGAATCCTGTGTGATTTATAATAACCCCACCCCGCACAGGTATTCTCCCATACGGGATTTGCATTAGAATATTGCGAGGTTGGAATTCTGTCGGGAGGGGCGATGAAAGGGTGCGTGCCGCCGTTCCCTTACCCCAGCTACATGAAAATTTCAAGGCCTTGAGAAATCGTTTGCTGATCCACATGATGACCTCTAATGGCAGACACGTAAATAAATCAATATTTAATATTCTAATGCGTATGAATATTCATCGCCTTTGTGTACCTGCGACGTGCGCATATTGGCCCAGGCAGTTTGTCATGCTTAATATTATGTGCATATAACCATGTCTTTAATGTGATATATATGAGATGGGACACCTGACTTTTAGAGTTGTATTTGAGTCGTGCCCAAACTTTTACTATAAACTTGAAGGCACGTAAAACCAAATGCTTGGTGGCATGAAATTTGCCCTTCATTTGATTTAGAAGATCCAAACCTGTTCCAGCATTACCATTTCCCTGTGAACAAAGCCAGGTACATGAAGATATGCTTTACATGGGTTGGAAGATGTTGAATGGCCTGTTATGAAAATGTGAGCTGGATGGATGGATGGATAGGTAGATGGATTGCTGGACGGATGGACGGACAGACAGACAGACGGACAGACAGACAGACGGTCAATCACACTAAATCACTTTAATTTGTACTGTCAATATCTGCTATACTCCTTCATATATATATATATACACACATACATATATTTTCATATATTTCAATAGTTTATACTTTTTATTTATCTACTTCTTTTAATGTTTTTTATTTTTCTATTCCTTTTGTACTAGAATGCTGGACAGTCGTAAAAAGCATTTCACTGCATGTTGCACTCTGTATGTATGGGTATTTGATGAATAAAATGTAAATTTGATACTCTGTTAGAATTTTGTTTAATGGAGAAGAATATGAACGCTCTATCGTGACATTGTGTTTGGTTTAAAAGAAAAAAAAAAGTACACTTTCCTGCTTATTGTAGCTTTATTGTGGTGTCAGGTCAGGCATTAAGGCCGGTGTAGTGCTGGATTAGAGTAACTGCTGTGTTAGGGACATATGGCATTTGTCATCTGCCACTAGGGAAGCATAGCTCCAGTAACACCACCACCACCACCGCCACCGCCACCTCCTCCTAACCACCCCTCAGAGGGATTTCAGGTTTTGAGTGGTTTAGCTGTTTAATGTGCTCCATTCTACCCTTTTTCCTGGACAGACATAGTAAAAGAGGGAAATCATCTAAAACCCTTTTGCTGCTGACGGAGGAATGAGGCGTCAGATGCCGAACTCAGACCCAGCCCGAGACTTAATAAACTCAATCCTCTTCAATCGGCTTGGATCCGGGAGGTCAAGACAGACAGTGCTGGTCCGTTCATCTCGGGAAATGTTTTCGCGCCCATGTGATTGTCACGAGGGATGAATAGCACGATTTACTTTTTCTCCTCTGAATGGCGACATTATTTTTACTCCTTTGTAGACAAATTCACTTACTAAACCCGTCGGCATATTTTCTCCAAAACAACCTTTAATTGCGTTATCATTTCATTGATCTCGTTGAAAAGGATTTCCCAGGGGATTCCCAAACCTGTTCTAGATACTATAGGCACATTAGAGTTACTATAAGTATCACCAGAGTCAGAGACTTGAAATAAAAATCAGCTCGAGCAACACCAGACTTGCCCGAACACACACACACACACACACACACCCACACACACACACCCACACACACACACTTGCAGGTGTGTTTATACACACGCCATGAGAAAATTAATAGGGGCAATAAATGCCATGCACATTCAGCACTCTCATAAGAATCAGGTAAACTGAAAAAAAAAACTGCGTATTGCAGCTGTGGTGTGTGATAAAGCATCAGCTTGTACACCTTCAGCGTTATTTCACCTTCAGCGCTATTATATTCGATCAGACAGAAACGAACACATTTCACTGAAGGTCGTTTTGTTGCACAGGAAAATATATTACACAGTGGCGTTGGTTTGTTCTCGTATCTCCTACATATATGCTTTCAGAACAAAAGTATTAGGACACCTGACTTATCTAGCCATATGCCATTGTTCTCTAGGCTGCGGTCTGTGTGCTTCCTACATGAAGATATGGTTTACATGTGTATGAGGTGTAGAAGATCTCCTGCTATAGAGCTACAAACCTATTGATCACCTTCGGGATGAATGAGAACACTGTACCCCAGGTCTTTTCACTTCACTCACCTCAGTACCTGACTTTACTAACACCCTCGTGGCATGAACGAGCACAAATCTCCACACTCCAAAATCTAGTGGAACATCTTCCCAAAAGAGTGGGTTATAAGTTATTAAGTAAGTAAGTTACTGTAATTTCCGGACTATAAAGCGCACCCATATAAGCCGCAGGAACTAGACTGAAGTTCTACACTAAAACTAATTAACTTTACACAGGCTTTAATGAAAAACAGTGTCTGTTACATGGTGTAACGGGTGAAATATGTTGTGGCTCCTTTAAGAGCAGAGCGGCATTTTAGAAATATCCTGCCGCCGCATTTTTCGCTATTACTGCATGTGTGCAAGACCGAGGAATATGTCCTTATTATTTTCTGATGCTCATTTCTAAGTTTCTTTGACTAACCCGTAACACTGTTGGCAAGAGAAAAATAAAAAAGCACGAGTTTTGGAAACCTGTCTGTGCTCATATGATTTCTGTTGCAACTGGAGTTAGCGAGCTCTCCCTTCACCCAGACTCAACGCGTTACAACGACTTGTATCTAAACAGTAGCCGACCAAGAAAGTTATTGTTCACTGTCTTCCTCCTTCCTTTCACAACAATTTCTCTCGGGAGTTTATCTTTTGGCATCATCATGCGTTTAAAAACGTTTTTCTCCCGATGCCGTGCAGCTCAGAACACAGGTGAGGTGCGTTTTTTCGTTTCCGTTCAGAAATTTCATTGGTCTAATGTTATGGGGTTCAGTTTTTTGGCTTGAAGTTTGTGAAACCAGGAAAAACCCAGGAAAAATTCATAAATAAGCCGCTTCGTTGTTTAAACCGCGTGGTTCAAAACGTGGGAAAAAAGTAACGGCTTATAGTCCGAAAAATACGGTTTCAGAAAAGCAAATGGGGAGTAAATGTGAAATACGATGTTCAAAAAGCACATACCAATCTTATGGTGTCTACAAATTTTTGTTCATACACTGTACTTTGATATTCGCTCTCCTAGAGGCTGTTTGTTCGTCTATATTTATTTGTTGTTGTTTTTGACATTTTGTTCGCACAAGGTACCGAAAACTCGTTTGTGTTCATATACACTTTGTTTATTCACAAGATTTTTCTTATAATAAGTAAAATATTCTTCCATATTCTGATTTAAGGTGTTTAACCAGCCAGACCTGACAATTCTAAAATACTGTTTCAGAGCACAAACTCGTTTCTGTCTACGCAATAAGACGCCTCTTAGTTGAAGGATCAGCACTCGGACAACACATAATAGTTACGCATATGTAGCTGCATGCTAGCATGTCTCTGTGTCTTCATGCTAGGTTTACCCATGAGCTTACTTTCTGTATTGCAACATAAAGGCAAAAGCTTCAGATGTTGGATTTTCCACTGGATTTTGACACGTACGATTACTAAATTGTTGTCTGTTAGGACTTTTTGCTATATATCTCATAACAACAATTATGAGGATGAGATTAGAAAATTAGGTGTTTAAATCTTGAACGAGTATTAGATAATAAAGTGCTGCTAAAACCTCTAAACAGTTCCCAGTACTCCTAAAATTAGATGACGACCATCAAGCCCCACCTTCTTCCCCCGATTTCCATCAGTTCCCCTCTTTCCAGATTCCGGATTTCGTAATCCTACAAAAAAATATTTCAGTTTGGCAGAGATTACAGACAGAACACAATTCAGTGATGGAAGCGAGCGAGTGACGACCGGCACTGCAGTAACGTGTGAAATATGAGTGTAGCAGTGTCCACTCAGCAAATTCCCCCTGAGTTAACACAGGTGGTCTTCGGCTCGGTCTGTCAGATTTATTGATAGCCCCTCGCCGGGGAACTCTGTCTCACAGAACGAGATGGTAATAGAAAGAGAGAAAGAAAGGGAGGTAAAAAAAAAAAAAGAAAACGGCAGTGAAAAGGATTGTGCTGACGGAGTGTTTTTTCTGTCAACAGTGTGTGTCAGATGAGGGAAAAATTGAACAGGTACAGAGCGTGGAGTGCGTATGAGCAGCCAGATGGGTAAATCATAGCAGCGCGAACAGCCTCGGGCCCCCCCACCACGCATATACACACACACACACACACACACACACACACACATACACACTTGCATATACACGTACCTCCCTCCTTCTTCTTTCTGCTCAAGTAAACTAATTAAAATAAGTCATGGTCAATAATTACAAAAGCTCAGTCATGCCAGTGTAGGTAATAAGATGCACCAAAGCGATAGGAAGCAGGTAAAGCTAATTGCAGATGATAACGGTTCTAGCTAAACAGCCGTTTGGGACCTCAAGCTCTTCCTTTAGGCCAGAATCACAGCTTTGTGTTTAATATGATTACAACAGTCGAGCATCTACTATTCCCTCGATGCGCAAACAGTCCCAGTAAACAAAGCCATTTTCACCAGATCCCTGGTTTTAATCGTAATTTTTAAGGCGTACCTCCGCCTCCCATTAAACGAGACCCGACTAATATGTTTTGAGCGTAATGACGACAGGCCTACTCCTAGGCAGCGATTTACCATGTCGCTAAAAACAATATTAGCGAGACAGTCCCGGCTCGTCTTTCATTACGGAGATGCCTTCGCGGAATGTGCCGAAGAACCTGGTGCGTAATTAGCGCAATCTGGTTCCAATGCTCGTCTCCTTGAGAGTTTGACCTTATTTGTTTGCGCAGAGGTAATTTCATTATGCTGCACAATTCTCCCGAGTTCCCTAAGCTAGACGCTAAACGTTCACGGGAGAAGTGGGGGTCGGGAATTTGGCAGCGAATTCAGCAGAGACAAAGGACAGGCCAACAATAACGTCTCTTTCATGTCGACAAATTCCATTAGCAAGCAAAAAGGTCGTGTTTACGGACCGTTTTATGTATGATAATAGTCCGGGAATAAAGGCGTGCTGGATCCATTACATGCCACCTATGCTGTCAGTTCATAAGGTGTCTTAGCTTGTTTTCAACTCTTTGCTTTCGTTCGACTCCTCCAAAAATGGAATGCAAATGAAAGTGTTGGCTTCCGGTTGGTTGCTAAGTCCACGAGGTCGAAGGTAAAAGTAAAGTCCACGTTTATTTTCTGACAGAAAACTTCTACTTTACTTTGAAAAGCACAATCATGCCAAAGGTCAGGACAGTAGATTATTTTGAAGCGCTTCCACAAGACGTGTTTTTTTATTTTTTAAATCAATCATAGTTTAATTCTATTGTCAAATCTAATGTGGACAAAAGTATTGGGACCCCTGACTTTTACAGCTATATGTGGTTCTTCCCCATACTATTGCCACAAACGAGACCCAAACCTGATCCAGCAGGACATTAACCAGCATCATGAAAATGTGCTTTACATAGTTTGGAGTGGAAGATCTTGAGTGACCTGCTATAGAGCTCTGACCTCAAACCCATTGAACAACTTTGGGAAGAATGGGAACACTGACGGCACCCCAGACCTCCTCACCTCACCTACATCAGGACCTAAGTTTACTAACACCCTTGTGGCTGAATAAGCACAAATCTCCAAAATCTAGTGGAACATCTTTCCCTATCAGTGAAGGTTATTATAACAGCAAATGGGGACCTAATGTAGAATAAGATGTTCAAAAAGCACATATTAATCTTTTGTCCATACTGTGTATTTCTGTTTGAATTTTTTATTACATAAAATCAAAATACTTGAATATAGTATTCAAGTATTCACTTAAGTAAATATTGAGTATAGTGAATATTCAGACCTGGTGAATTACATAAAAAAAGCGATTAACTCGTTATTAATTTAGCCTCCGTAATCACAGTCCACACTGTGAAGCGAAAACTGCGATCACCTTTGAAGAGAGTTTTCAAAAAGCTACGACTAAAAATGCGATCTCGGTGGGGACGGAAGGCCAAAACAGAGAGAAAACTATACAGTTTCAATGTCTCTGACTAAGACACTGGTAAAAAAATAAAAAATAAATAAGAAATTTTCATGCTCATTATTGCTGTTTTACAAACTTCAGGTTCGGTTGAATTGCTTTTGAATTGCTATGGAAACGCTTGGAATGAATCATTGTTGCATAATTATTTTTCATCTTTGGTTGTGGGAGGCCATAATAGTATATAAAAGATGCATTGCGTATACATGACATATTGTGGTTACGTCATACTGTCAGACAATTGCACTGGACAAAACATGAGTAGGAAAACTTGGGCTAAGTTCAAGGTCTGATTTGGACGTAGCTAAGATACGCCTCTGTTTTCAGCAAACCGATTAGCGCTCCAGTCAGTTACGTCAGAATTCCGATGTGCACGATATTCACTATTAAATCCTCACTACACGCACTTGAATTCAGCTCAACCTGAAATTTGTACGGCATCTAACGAGCGAGAGTGATTTCATTCGATTCGTTACAGGCCATGTCCACCAAACTGGTCCGTCATTCTAACATTAACCGTTCGCTTTGTTGGCTTGGACAATTTCTTAAATAAAAAACGAGAAAGAAAAAAAAAGAGCAGGGAGACCATGTCGGCGCCACCGTGGGCCGGGTATCAAACTTCATGGATTGATTGTTCTTCCCTATTGCACTGGATAATACCCTGTGCTGCTGTTATTGGTTTCCAACCAGCGTTTCATCAAAGCCTCGAGCTCCAGTTTAAGCAGCAATGTCATGTTTAACAAGGTAGAGCTTTTCAAGATGCCAGAACACAAACAAGTCGCTGACATCTTTGGCTTTTGACAGGCGGATAGAGAAAAAGAGAACGAAAGAGAGAGAGAGAGAGAAAGCGACGGCGTGAGAATGGAAAGATTCTGACTCAAAGATGAAGGAATAGAAACCACATTTGAGGCTTTGGCAACACGAGTGGCATTTTAGGCCAAGCGAATTTACAACAGAGGACTCGGGATTGCATGTTGCCGAGCATCGATAGCCTTTATCCCCCGCACGTGAGTAGCAAACGAGGATGTGCATTGCATTTCTTTTTTCTTTTGGTTCGGCACAGGTTGTACCTATTAGGACAGCTTAGTAATTTAAGAAGCTGCAATTTACGGAGAGCGAAAGAGGGGGAAAAAAAGAAAAACATCAAGTCGAGTAAGTTAGTAAGTCATGGCTTACACAAATGCACAGCTTGGGAAAAGTGGAATAAATGACAGAGTGAACTGGGGATAGGAGGACACACTTAACTCCGCTACCTCATCCATGCATGTAGAAACAGTTTGGATTTGGGATGATTAGATGTTATACACTGGGATGAAAAAAAGTAGGCGAGACCCTGAAGTTTCTCTATAGCACTGATCTGATTTAGTCAAATCCGAACCACTGTTACTCCAAGACAATGTGAGGTGAAAAGTATGCGCTGAAACTGTATCCCTTTGCTTAAATAGTTAAGTGTTTTTTATAGGCAAAATGCTTCCAAATGTTTTTACAAAAAAAAAAAAAAAACTTCCAGACCACAACAAACAGACATTACAGCAATATCGTGTTCCACCTAAACTCACCCACAAGCTTGACTTTGGTGTAATTGCGTCAGACAATACGCACAATTGTTCAGACATGGAAGGAGGGTTGGGATAGCAAAAAGAAAGGAAGAAAAACGTTTTATATTTCTCCTCCATCATCTCAACATACCTTGAGAGATTCAGTTAACACACTCATTCAGCTTTCAACTTATTTAGGTCCTAGAAACCTTTGTGGCCTTGCTGTCTGTCTCGGAATAATGACCTCATCTCAGCAGGAGCAGGGTTAATCTGCTGAAGATGAACGATACACAACTTGCTGTCTTCTTTACTTTCATGACAAAGTGCCATTAACTGGATTTCAACTGTATTTCAACCTCCAAAAATTACACACTAGGTTTTTTTTTTTTACAATTCATTATATTGCATTAAAGTTGCAAAAATAGTTAAAAATTCTGAAAAAAGGAAACGTTACTCAAACTATTACACCTCTATCACCTGAACTGTTGGTGCAAAGCCAAGGAATCATGATGTTGATAATAAACTCTTCCATCCACCAGCAGGAATCATCAGACCTGGTATGGCCCCTGCCCCAGTCTTTATCTGTACCCACTTTAGCCGGAGATTCTATTCTGACAGCATTGGTAACTGATGTAGTCTCCCTCCAGGTTTGGCACACTTTTACTCTTCGGCTCATCATGGTTGTCTGTTTGAGTGACCATAGTCTTCCTGACAGCTTCAAACCGTTTGGTCATACTCTTCCAACATATCATTTCTGACTACAGCACTGCAACTCATCACATCAGATTTATATATTTATTTCTAATCATCATCTGTACCCACAGCAGGAACCACTCAGGAACCTCAAGAGCCACTTTTTGCCTCTCAGGAGTGGAACTCAGTGCAGTCTTCTGCTTTTGTTGACTATCTACTTCCAGGTTTGACATGATGGGGAATTCTAAGTTGCATTTCTGCTCAAAACAGTTGTAATGAATGTCTATTTAAGTCACTGTAGGTTTCTTGACAGCTGAACCAATCTGATCATAGTGCTCTGACAAGGTGTTTTCAACTATGGTATTGCAACGTAGCAGATGTAGCCTCAGAATCCAGTTTCTGGCTGGCAAAAGTGGCACCCAATGTAGACTTCTGCTCTTGTAGACCATGCGCTTAAAGGTTTGACAGGTTGGACAATTTGGAGTTGCTTTTCGGCTCACCATGGCTTTAAAGAGTGTTTATTTCAGTTACAGTTACATTTACAAGACTGATAGACATCCATAGCTAGCTAACTGAAGCAGCCTGGCAGTAAAAACATCCTGACACTGGTTCACCAGGTCAAACACAAAGAAAAACATCAGTCTAATATACTCTGCTTTGGTCATTGTGTGAAGACTCAACAGAGTACAGTCTTGATGTGTGCATGCATAAAATGCAATTTCTAGCATTATACTGCTAAATATAATTGAATAATTGCATGAATGTGCAGGGGTACACTACAGTATGATGAGTAGAGTGGAGCTAAAAAAATGGCAGGTCAGTGGTTGGACAGATGTTCTGAGCGGAAGGCTATGAGCTTAGCACCGACCAATCAGCCAGTGTTGGGCCCTTGATGAAGGCCCCCTACTCTTAACTGCTCAGTTATATAAAATAACTGTAAGTGGCTTTGGGCAAATGCCAATTCTTTTTCAACACTGCTAAGTTTAAGATGATTCCATGTTATTCAGAATAAACAGAATGAATCCAAAATTGGAGAAATAATTAGCATGTGCAAAATTGTCTTTTCTACCTCTTGTGCCTTAATAAAAACCGACTTCCACATATGCACCAAAGAAGCACCCAGTTCCCACCACTTTTCTTTTTCAGGGCTCTTATAAATCTATTTGCATAATTTGCTTACTTGCACGCTAAATCAAAATTCCATTCTTTTACACTTGCAGCTAAAGCTCTTAATTTGCAATCAGGAAAAGCAACAAAGGAGTTGTCCCCCCCCCCCTTCATCGAGTGCTGCAAATCAACAGAACGGGGACGGGATCTTGAGAAATGAAAATGATTCGGAAAACCCCACCTCCACCACCACCCTACCTTCCCTTGCCCACTTCCTACCTCCCTTCCCGCCTTCCCTCCTTCCCTCCTTCCCATCGACTTTCCTCCGTAATCTACTAAAGATTAAAAATTACTATCATAAAACAGGCATTTCCTGAAAGTAATCCCCATCTACAGAGAGGCGGAGAGGAGACGGCGCTCAGAAAGGCGCTTCGCTGCGAGTTATGTCAGCCTGTATTTGAAACAGTTCTAATCATATACCTTTGTGGACACTTAATTAAAATTACAAAACCAGTTTTAATCTGTAGTCCAATTAATATGCAAATGCATGCAAATGTAGCGAAACAAGGTGGTGATTACGTTAAGGACACTCTATTTCATGTCTCCTTTAAGTGTGAAAACAAACGTCGTTTTTTTTTTTTTAGTTTTTTTTTCCTCCCTCTTCATCTGATGGATTGTAATGTTTACAGGAAGCTTGCTGAGCGGCAGAAAATAACCTTTACAGCATCGCTTATGAGGACGTAGCAAAACACAGACACACTCACACAGAAAGGCAGAACCTGAGGAAGAACGAAATGGAGCAAATGAGCGCTCTCCAAACTCATAGTCATTTTACACCCATCACGTTAATACAGCTAAGGTCAAAGAAAGTTAGACACCCACACCATCCATTTTACCCGAGCTGCTTAAAATGCAAGACTCAGTATTTCCTGCTCGAGGTGAGAGTTGACAATTCAAAAGGCAAGCCGTTATTTCTAATTAGGCCTTGGAGATAGTCTTTCAAAGTCATCTCTAGAGGAGCCTGTCCAAACCAGGTAATGAATAAGAAACATCAAATACATTTTGTTGAGAGTGATTTCAAGAGTAAAAAAAAAGAAGAAAAAAAAGAAACACACACTTCTAATATATATATATATATTTTTCCTTTTTTAGCTTCCAATTATTTCAGTTTTTATTGCAGACTTAAAAACGACAACTTCCTCTAAAAAAAACAACAAAAAAAAAACAAATATACTACTTCACACTATTTCGTTCTTCATTTCCACCACCTGATATGGTGCTTATGTCTAAGAATAAAACATGTACATAACAGATGAAAAAAAAAAAGCATATAAGTTGAGGTTAATTAGGCCAATTTCTGATGAAACTGCCAAACTAGTCCAAGTGCTCATAAAGAAAGACGTTGAGGACTCCGACATGGTTTTACATCCTCAAGTAATGCGACGCTGAGGCACCATAATTGCGTGTTGTACAGTGGAATCCATCCAATTAGTTTTTTGTTTGAGGAAAAGGGTTCGTTTTTTTTTACTGTTCTTCTCACTATTTTTCCTTCTCTAACAAACCACAGGAAAAAAAGAAAAAAGAACACATGCAAATGGAGGTCTCACATCCAAAACAGAGAGGCCATGACGGCAAACTGCACCTCAAATATCGGTCGACTAATAAGAAAGTGAAAGAATTAAAACAAGGAAGGAGAAATAATCATAAAGAAATAAAACACAGGATGGAATTTTGGTAGAGCTTTGAAATATCATTTCGGCATTCGTTAATATTTTGGGAAGCAATCTGTGCTGATACTCAGTCTTTTGATGACCAAGGCCAATTCATTATACATAAAAGATTAACTGAGGTTCATACTTGCTCCAATGTTCATTTTTTTGTAACAAAACTGCACAATGTTTATATTGACCAGCTTGTAGATGAGACGACACATTAATATTCTGCATTTCAAACTAAAAGTGATCTTTTGACATTTTTTCTTAAATTTCTTTGATACATTCTTGATACTGATTGGCGAGAACGTGTCTGACACTACAGCTAACAAACATTATATATATATGCCCTTTTTCTTTTGTTAAAGAACAAAGTAGCTTTCTAACAATCAAATTGTTCCAATTTCTACAATCTATTCCTATAAGTTTATCCTGAATTGTGGTGAGACTTCCTTGAGACATCCTGAGAGGAACCAGACCCAAACCAAAACCCATCCTCACCCTCTACATAGAATTTCCATTCATTATCAGTTCAGTTTGACTCTTTGACTACTGTATCTGCTGTAATCAGGCCAAAATGAGTTTTTAGTTGTGTCAAAGAAATAAAACTATACTAATCACATTCCCAGGTCTGTCTAAAGACTTAAGTTAGCAAACAAGTCAGATTAATCTTTTTAAAACGGCCGAATTATAGCTTGAATTTGCCAACAACATATATTTAGAAAAGATCCTGATCAAAAGCCACCAAACGATGAGGATCATAACATTCCCAAATGATTGTATGTTATTTAGCAAGCCAAAGTTAGCTAGAGTATTCGATTATCTAGCCAATTCACAAAATCTTGCTAGTTAAATGCAAACCACTATGTGGCTAGGTAATTAAAAAACAAACAAATAAACAGTTTCTGGCAAGTGTAATGCACCAGCTAACTAGGTTCTCTTTTAAAAGTTACTAACAATAATGTATTTCTAGGTTAATTGAGAATTATTTAGTTTAATAAATGATAGCATATAGTGCGCTAATTAAATATTCTAGCTATCAAGGTGGTTAGAATAAAAAAAACAGCAATATAGTTAGGTATTTAGGAAGTCATCTAGTTAGCGAGAGTATTTTATCATCTAGCTAAGATACTATTAAAAGATCTAGCTAGTTACTGAAATATTTTAGATTAACCTTGAGCCTAACCCTAGAATGAACTCAAGTTATTCATAGTATAGATGCTAGACAACCTGCATCACGTGCACACAGATAACAGCACAACCTTAAACAATATGTTTCAGTTATGAGCTCTGTTTTGATGAACAATCACTGGCAGCAGGCCTTTTAGGGAAAACTCTAGTCAACTGAATTATCTCAGAAGAACAGTATTACTACAGCATGTAGTAAGCAAAAGCTGACAACACAGTAACACAATGTTGTATTCTAGACAACGCAAAAGCAAATTAGTACCTCACCCTTTACCCGGCCATAAACATTGTGTGATGAAATGACAATAATGACAACATTGTGTGTTGGAATGACAATAAAAGCCTACCTGGCTTGAGTAGGTGGCTTGGTAACAAACATCTTGCAATTGAAATACTCTAGCTCACTAGCTAGCTTGTTGAAACACTAAATCTAGTAGCTAGCTAGTTAACTTTATTTTTTATTTAGCTAAAAGTCTAAAGCATAGTTTGTAGGTTTGCTTTAAAAATAAACTTAAGCAACTAACTATCTACAACTAGCCGACATTCCTGCTGCTGTAGAGTTCATTCATATGATTTTATTGCTATAGTGGCACCACTGTTGGTCATAAACTACATTACCCACAAGCCCCAGGAAAGCACATGCCTCTGTCACGTGTCATCCTAATTACGGCTCACCTGTTTTGTGTTTAACTTGATAAGGGTCGCAATTTAAAGTGTCTGTTGCTTTGCTGAGGTTTTTATACCACAGTGTCTATTTTTCTTTTGCTCTATGGAATAATTTATACATAACTGAAAACTTCTGTCAGTTTAACCAATTCCTCTTGAAACCATCCAAACATAGGCTTCTGATTGTAAATACAGTCCAAAACTTAAACTTCAGCTTCACACCTTTTGGTTACATTAAACTGTCTGTGACCCTTCGTTTGGATTTCCATTCAGAAATGAGGCTTAAATCCAAGTTTACAAATTAAAACCTCAATTTAGGGTTTTGTATGTTGAAGTTTTGAAGAATCTGAACTGCAAACTGTTAATTTTTTCTCTTTTCCTTTTCTTTTTTTTTTTATTGGTATTCTATGTCAGTCTATGATTTAAGAATGTCATTTTAATATAACTATTGGTATAACAATTAAAAACTAAATGATTGCAGAACAAGAACATATTAGGAAATTATTCTGGAGAGATCTCTGAGAAAAAAAAACGTAATCTCCGGATTCTTCTGCAGAGAGAAAGGACTTGTACAAAGGTATTAGCGCTGCTGTTGCCCACCGGCTCCACAGAGACTTTTACTCAATAGGCAATTTTAAAATTGAATGAGGAGGTTTGACTAAGCAATAAAAGGGCGCGCTCAGAGGCAGGCTGAGGTAGTTTACGAGGAACGATACCCAATTATCTTATTTATAAAATCAACAGCAATTCCACTGATGACTTTATCCTGAATTTGATTAAACACAAAATTCAAAGTCCAAAATCATTTTATCTAATTCTCTTTATTGGTAATAATCGCAGGTCTTCCCAGAGCCGCTGCTAATCAAAACGGCCATTGATTTCCTCCTAGCAAAAAAAAAATATCGGGCTTTGAAGAGGAAGAGACTCTGCGGCACAGATAATACACACACACTCCTAAAAAAAAAAAATCCAACACACGCTTTTAGATATATATATATATATATATATATATATATATATATAGCCTTTGTTCAAATATGGACCAAGATGAATCAAGGGCCAAGCTGTAGTGCTCATAAAATTATCAAGTTATTGACACTTGCTTTACAGAGGGATTCATAATTTTCAATTCTGAAAAAAATGGCCCCGTTGATCAATTTTCAGCAGTTTAAACAATTGAGTGTTGGTGTTTAACTTTAAAAATCATTACTCACCAGTAGTGCTGGGAGCTACAACCTTTCACTAAGTAGCTCAAAGCCTTTTTATAAATGTAGCCACTATGGTTTTAGTACAGTATGTGAAAATACAAATACTATACCATTAAATCCCAAGATGGTGCTTGAAAAAAATTCTCAGTTAAGTGAAAATGAATTTTTGCCAATAAACAGCATTGCATAAATAGCTGGTCATGTACACTATATGATCTAGGGATGGTAAGATTCATCAATGTGAATCGGCACAAGTTAACTATGTGATTCATCAATTAATAAAAGTGTATCGCAACGCATGTTTTTTTACATATTTGCATCGATTCAAAAATATTTGTATTTATATGTACTTATTAGATGGGCTATACATTTAATATTTAAATAGGGACCAATAGTAGATTGATTTCTCCTCATTAAACTACAGCGACCGAGGAGTGTCCTGAGAGTCACATAGAATATAGATCAACATGGCAGAGGTAGATCTGCATTTTCCTGAAGCCAGAACAGAAAAACAACAGGCATGTATTAGAAGTCAGAAGTCACTAAAGTAAATAAATGATTTGCTGTCTGTCTGAATTAAAGAAATAAAAATATTTTGATATGAACTATATGTAACATTTCAAAGTGCATAGCATAATATTTTATTCATTGCATTGAATCGCATTGTGTCGAATGAAATCAAAATCGGATCGCACTGCATCATCATAGGAGTGCAATGAATCTCATCTGTAGCTGCTTCATAAGTATCATTAATGTATCGTATCGTTGGCTATGCATCGAGATGCAAATCGAATAGACCTCAATTATGAAGATGTACATCCTTAATATGGAAGATAGTGTCTTTCGGCTTCTTCCATTATGGGTTGCCACAGCGGATCAACTGTATTCATGATCCGCATGTTTGATTTGGTACATGTTTTATGCTGGATGCTCTTCCTAACGCAACCCTCCCCATTTATCCGGGCTTGGGACTGGCACTAAGAGTGCACTGGCTTGTGCAACCCTAATGGTTGGGGTTGGTTTCCTGACCGGGAATAGATCCCGGGCCGCAGAGGTAAAAGCGCCTAGATCCTAACCATTAGACCACCAGGGAACCTTAATATAGAAGATGGCTGGTATAATAACCTCCACACTTCTGGGAAGATGTTCTACTAGATTTTCAAGTGTGTTTATAGAGATTTGTGCTTATTCAGCTAAAAGACTGTTTGTAGAGTCAGGTACTGTTGTAGGTGAGGTGAGGAAGCCTGGGGGGCAGTAAGAGTTCCAATTGATCCCAAAGGTGTTTAATAGGGTTGAGGTGAGAGTTCAATAACTGGCCAGTCAAGAGCTTCTAATGCAAACCCATGCAAAGCATATTTTTATTGTGCTCTGGTACATGTCTCGGTCTCCTAGTTTAAGGCAAAATGTAATGTTACTCAATCTGAAGCATGTACAATAAATTGCCACTTACTTTGTGGTAAGAGTTTGTATAGAAACCATATATAGCTGGAAAGACAGGTGTCTCAGTACTTTGGTCCCTAGTGTATTTTCTGTAGCGTTCAAATTGGAACTTTTCTCTGTGATTATGAATCTAACGCTTTCCTTTTTTTGATCAGTATACTGCCCCCTATTGGTATGAAGTTATTCAACTTTGTCATGCTTCTACTGAATGCTAAATTTTTTACTGCTTGGGTACTGTTTGTTGATAGATCAGCAACAGTTACATCTTAAATGCATATGCATTAAAAATGAATACACATATAAGTTGTGCGGTTACTGATATTTAAGCAGGAATGGTGAGATGTTTTTCACATAGAAAGAAGTCTCCATTGTTGGGGTTTTCTGACACATTCTATGTGGCAATAAAAGAAAACTTCTTCCACAATTATAGACCACTGGAGACTGCCATTAGTCAACCTTGGCTTAGCATATCAGGATCCTTACACACTTATTCCAGCCACTGTTCATCTCCAAGCATTCCACCAACCACACACACTCTGACCATACACTTGACCGTACGCCCACATGTGACATACAGAACATTTGTTCCACTCGCTCTCCAGCTACAACATCCATCCAAACAGTTGTGTCCAAACATGCAAACAGGCCAGACATTTTTTTCACCACATTCCCAAGTACACACACACACACACACACACACACACACACACACACACACACATATGCATACAAACCCAACAAATTCCAAAACTCTATATTACATGGTTGCCAGGTTTAGTGTTTTCAACCAATTTGAAATAATGTTGGCTTGCAAGCAGAAGTTTCATTGTTTTGTTATATTTGTAAACAAATGTATATTTATGCAATAGTTTGCAAGCTAAACAACCAGACCTTAACTTTTAGAAAGAATAAATATGCATTAAATGATGTATAAAACATGCTCATAACGACTCTATTAATGCATTTTTGTTTCTATAGTAACAGATTTCACAGGGTCTTGTATGCTAGATGCTTTGTTATAATGTTAAAAAAAATGTATATAGTGAAGACATCTTCGTGAGTAATGAGCTGTCTTTAATTTGTCTTATAAATTTAAAAGAAAGAAAAAAAACAAGGTTGGTAAATTAATGTATAAAGACTGTTTATAGGTGCTGTAATTCAAATGAGCTTCCTGTTGCACAGATACTTCTAAATTTGAATTATAAATGAAAGAAAAAAGAAAATGGAGTTCATATTTGGGTGTGTGTGTATATAGTGAATAGATTTCCCAAACCACAACATAAAAAAGTATTAATGAACCTGTGCTAAAATAAATTTAGGACCTAGTTATTTACTAAATACATTGGAGATGTAGAGTTAGTTATTGGTTTTATTTTAAATTTGTTGGTGAAATCTGGCAACCTTGAACCACTAATCCACCCTATTTTTCTCCGTGCAAAATCTTTTTCACTCGAAACCCGAATGTCCGATATCCCGTTATCCTGCAGATCAGGTTCCTCATTACAGCACGGATGCCTCTTCAGACCATCATCACCTTTATCTTCCCCCTTGTCTGACATTGCTCAGGTGGGGGAAACCTTTGGTGTGATGGCCGAGCATGGGCGGATGGTGGAGTTCATTACTGCACATTAAAATCCACATTACAGCCACATTAGTCAGGCACCATCAGGGAGTCAAACAAGTCGGAATAGAGAGAAGAGAGAAATAACAAACGAAAGGAAGTCAAAGCTGAAGAAGTCCCACAGTGATCACAGTTCTCATTTATGGCAGCCTCCCGAGAAAAACCGCAGCAGGATAAAATATGCATAACATGTTACGTCTTTCCCAACGCGCAAGTTTGAGTTTACAGAAATCCGACTGCCTCTCGGGCGATGATGCCACATTTATTCAAAGCGGTCTGAATAACAGTGTGGTCAGTGAAAGGTTTTCAGTATTTAGATATTCATGTGACTTCAAGAAACCGTGAACAATAGAAGCTGAATTTCCAGCACACAGGCCAACACTGTTTTAGCCCAGCTTTGCCTCGAACAAAGAAATCCAGTCCAGTGGAAGATTTGAGTGAAGTATGCAAAAGAGTTTGAGATGTTCCAGTCATCAGATTGTCAGTGGTCCAAAATGCTATAATACACTGTATTGCCAAAAGTTTGAGGACACCTGATCATACGTATTGTATGGGATTTTTAGACATCACATCCTACATTTAGTCCCAATTTGCTCTTATAATTCCCTCCACTCTACTGGGAAGGTGTTCCACTAGATTTTCTAGGAATGCTGTGAGGAATGCTATTAGCAGACACATGTCTAAAATCAATCAAAACCATTAGCTGCAAAGAAAGCAAGCAAGATGACACTGCATTTTTATTGTAAAAACAGTAACCATCTATACATCTGTGCGGAGCATTAAGGCATCTCAGGAACGTAGAATACGTCAAACCTTGAAGGCTTCAGGGTTTTTTTTTCTTTCAGTCTCTTCTCTATAATATTGGGTTTAAGCTTTTAATGAGTAAAATGTTACAAACTGCAGCTTTAACTGTAAGATGAACAAATAACTCAGTTATAGGAAGAGACACATAAGAGACCCCTCAGAGACTGATGGAGATTATGTGATGCAGGGATCAAACAGAGGTGGATCACCAAAAGCAAAATGCCTGAGGCTTTTCAGTCTGTTCCCTTCATCACACACAGACACACGCAGGTACACGCTAACCTGAAAAGTGATATGGCTTAAGGCTAATATTGTTATGTGACTGAAAACATATTGTTGCTCTATTGCATGTATGACTAGGATGTGACGAAAGGGAAAAAAAGGGAGAGGGAGAGAGGGAGAGAGAGGAAGATTAACTGGTAGACGGCATCTAATAGCAGTTTCATTTCATTAACTCTTGCCAAAACACTTTAATCATGACTCTCTAATCGCAAGAAGGAGCTTCTGTTTTGCCGTGATGTTCACATAGTCAGGTGAAGAGGAGCTGAGGAAGACGGAGCCCTTTATAAGAGCCTGTATAAACATTGCATTTGCATTTGGTAGAAGTGTTTGTACAGCAATAAGGGGAAATAGCTCCTGAGTAGCTAGGCTTCTGTGAAAATCACTGGAAGATTGTTAGGTCACGGAGGGTTGAAGGAAAACCCACTGCAATGGGCAACTCTGTTGGTTATAAAATTCTTTTTTTGACACTTGACATTAAGATATTTGTGTTTGAAACCATTGTGAACTAATAGTGTGTGTATATGTAGCCTGTGTAAAGCTAAACTCTAAAGCTAACACTTTGTTTTTGCAGAAAAACAGAATGTAGCCTAATGGGTTTAAAATGCTAAACATATAGACTGTTTTTCATCAACGAAATGGAAGTGTGAAGATGGATGGGTGTGTGTGTGTGTATGTGTTTGTATAATATACAAAATATTAAGGCTGTCAATCGATTACTATTTTTATTCACATGGTGATTTTTATCTGTTCTAAATATACCTTAAATAAATACTTTTTTGATACTCTAATCAGCATGGGCTAATCTCGATGCTTTATGCAAATGTATGTTTATTATTAGCAAAACCAACCTCAACATAGAGCATGAAGACAAAATATTCTTGTAAATGTTTTGTAGTAATTATTGTGTTTTTAATTGATGTAAATCATCAGAACACTAAACAGAAATTTAGCTGTTTCCACACGGACGGTTTAATTTGCCGGATGTGTGCATCATGGCGGATTTTGGTGCTCGATTTGAGATTTGGGGCATCGGTAAAACAAATGTTTAGTGATTAAAAATATATTTTTTATTGTAAACAACAAATGAACCAGCTACAGGGTCCTGGGCAACCAAGGCGTTTCATTTAGTTTTCTTAATTTTAGTCTTCTTCTTAATCTTAAATCTTAATTTTCCCTTTTTTTTTAGATTTCAAAATACATAATACATAAAGCAATATATTGGTTATAAAATGGTGAATTTAATAGCTGAAGAACATAAACTGTAGTACAGTGAAATGATTTCTTTGCATATCCCAGCATTGTTAGGAAACTGTGTTCAGAACACAGTCAGCCATGAATTAATACAGAATTAAGGGCCTTGCTCAAGGGCCAAAAGTGGCAGCTTGGCAATATCTGGTTTTGAACACCCCAACCTTCTGGTTAGTAAACCAGGGCTTTAACCACTAAGCTACCATTACCTGTGTACCCAAATTGCATTGTTTCTTTTTTTTTCCATGTGTGTATGTTTAAATGGTTTAAACATATATACACATACACATATTTATTAAGAAATTAAATCAAACAGTGAAGATGTTCCGTGTTAGAATTTATAGAAGTTGTGGAAGTCTAAAATATGACAAATCTCCAGTTCCACCACTGGCTGAAGAACCAAATATGACAACGAAATGACTTTTGAAGTCCATATTTAATACATAAATTACACAAACATGATGTCTGGCTGAATTTGTCACCCAATGTCTAGACTCTTTGATTAGTTTTGCTATAAGGGGAAATTGTGTAGATTTAGTTTTTGACAGAATTATTGTTTCAAAATCCCACCAATGTCAATGAAACAAAAACTTCTTCAGCTCAGTCTGGTGGCTCTCATTCCGCGTAATTTTTTTCTTTCGCATCTTATCAGCCACCTCCTTGTCTTTATCACCGCCGCACAAAGCCCAGAGGTGTTGCTTTGTTCTGCATTTGCTGAATTATTCACCTCGAAATGACTATTGAATTCACAATGGTGTACCTTGGTGTACCTCTGCGCCTACCACGCTGGGGGAACTCGGCAGGATTTTAACACTCCGCTTGTGCTTGATGTCTGGCCTGAACTGAAGGTAGCATGCAGCCTTTCTGCTGATCCTCTGAGAGACGATCTGCTAAAGGTTTCAGAAATCGGGGCCTGTTTTTGTCACTCGTTCACATCCTTTATGATTTTTTTATGTATTTTTTTTCGCTTCCGTCTCAATTCCAACGTGCCTCCGGCGGTTCTTTTGACACCCTCGCTCGCTGAGTGTCCATGATCAAAGCCTCTCCCATTCCCTTCTTGACAATCACACAGTTCGTCACGACCCCTGTGTTTACACCGGCCTCCGTTTCTGCAACTTTTTTTTAGAGAGATGTGTCAGATTCAAAGCCACCCAGTCATTCAAAGCGCCGGTTTCCTGAGCAGCTGCTGTTCATATGTGATTACATTAGAGGAGCTTTTTCTACCGCATGCCTGCGTTGCTCAGAATTTTACAGAAAGGAAACCGAGAGAGGGAGAACGAGCGAGAGAGACGCACCGAGAGGTTCGGCTTTGTGCACCTAAATTACACCATGTCGACACCATACCCCTTCCGCTATAGCATAATGAACCTCCAGTGTTTTCCTGCAGATGCAGAGATAAAAGACTGGCCTTGTCGGGGGGAGCAAAAAAAAGCAGCACCTGCAAAAACGTCAAGCGGCGCTGCATGGTGGAGTGACCCCAGGTCCCGATCCGTAGGAAAGAGTGAATGAGACTGAGTGAAGGAGAGAGAGACGCAGTGCCACGCGGCTCTATAGTGATAAATGAGTTTGTATTGTGTGTCAGTGCGGCTTCCTGCCAGCCGGGGCAGTCTCTATTAAATTAGCACTTGTCAATGTGGCCGATGCTGATTGATAAATGGCCGTGTCACGGCTGAGGGACATTCGGCGTTTTTATTCTGCTCGAAAGGCCCTTTGTGACATGCAGAAGACCAAAGCTAATTGTGGTGTTGCTTTAATTCAGTTTAAGCCTTTCATTGATTATATCATCCATCAATGCAAATTTGGTTTGGGCCTCGAAATCTTTGAAACACGGCAGATAGTAAATGAATATTTGGTTTAGTTAATGCCTGCTCTAAAAAAAGAAAAGAAAATGCATGTAATTAAATGTGAAGCTTGAGAGTTTGTTGCGTGATACAGCCATCCATTAAAAAAATAACCTCGCCTGATACTTTACTCTTCAAACCGCACACACGTTCGAAGTCTTTAGGTGGATCGATGCGTTTAATACAATACTGCTAGAAAAGGAAAGAAAAATGTGATTTCAGGTATATGTTAAGGTAAAGAGAGATTTGTTAAAAAGAACGTATAGAATGGAGGAAGTTTTCTACGATGCAGAAAAAATTTTTGCACCTTCTCAGTAACGCATTCGCATTTTTCGTTTGTTTCCTTTATTTTTCTTGTCAAAGTTCAAGACAGAATAGTGAAGCTGGGGGTCTGCAATAATATTAATAAGTTGTGCATGCAACGATAAATGGCTAAAATGACCCTGTTGTAACTAATGAACTTTGATGCGGTAGGAGTAACATAGATGATTTTCCATAAGGTTAGCTTCCTTATATCTTTACATAACAAAAGCAGAAGCAAAACTCAATTCAATTTTTATTTGTATTGCGCTTTTAACAATGAACATTGTCTCAAAGCAGCTTTACACAGATAATGTGGTGATTAAAAGTGAATATGTTCTTTATAAGTAAGTTTGTCCCTGATGAACGAGCCGGTGGCGACTGTGGCAAGGAAAAACTCCCCGAGATGGCATAAGGAAGAAACCTTGAGAGGAACCAGACTCAAGAGGGAGCCTATCCTCATCTGGGTTGCACCGACTGTCCATTTGTAGCAGAACCATACGGATATACACGGCATACGTTCTCTTTTCGGCTCACAATTATTTTCCTTCCATGCAGGAGGAAGATGAAATGGAATCGAAGAGGTCGAAGGTGGTCAATCCAATTTGAAAGTTTGTGTTTTATGCATGTGGACAGTCACAGACTTCAAAGAGGAGAGCATTTAGAAAAAAAAATGTATGTAAAAAAAAAAAAGAAAAAAAAAACACCTCGTATTTCCACCCCAGAGTCGCTTGCGGCATTTTCTGCCTTTCAAAGAGTGGACATATCTGAGCATTTGGAGAAAGACCGCAGGCATGCCGAGTGATTGCCAGCCATGCAAATAATCACTTACTTACACTCGACGAGTTTGCTTCGGATAAGGCAAATTACCATTTGAAAATGAGCTGAAAAACACTCTGGGCAGGATGCTTGCATTGCGAGTACACAAGTCTCTGAGTCTTTCTCTCTCTCTCTCTCCTTCTCAAGCGTAAGGAAAGGGAATGTAGGGAAGTGGGAGAAGAGATGGAAGGAGGATGAAATGAAAATGTAACCGGTGAAAGCTCTGACCACGCTGCGTCCACTGCCAAAAGTGTTTTGTGCTTGACTGAATGTCATATTGATGCAATATGTTTGATTTTCAGAGAGTTCGGTTCAAATCGGGCGTCTATTTACAGTGCCTGCTTTACTGCGTGTCCGTTACTCCTCCTGTCCTCCATTGTTTTTCTTGGATTTACAATGCACATCATATCATCATCATAATAAAAATAATAATTATGAAGCACCCACTGTATGATCTTTCGTAAGATCAGGCAGTCTTAAATAATTGAAGTTCTAAAACAAAATAGTTTTGACACAAGCACCCAAGGCAAAGTTTCCCAGACTGCCTTTCCTCAGAGACAGAGGACTCCAGTAATTACTTATCATTTGCCATCGGCTTCGGATTAGAACAATATTTAGTCTCAGGCACAACTGCACAAGGCTTTTTCTCCTCACGTTGTCGCAAGATGTCATTTTTTGCAGTGTTAAAGTCCTTAAACAGAAATAAGAAACAGATCCAGAGTCTCTTTTTCTCTCACATACACACACACACACACACAAACGCACACACACTGAATAGATTTGTTAGCAGCGAAAGAAAATACAACAACACCAGAGGTGGTAAAAGTACGCAAGGTCTTTACACAAGTATACAAGTGAAAATGACTAATGAATCAAAAAAAAATCCTAAAGTAACAATTTCAAATTCGAGACTCAAATTCTGGAAAAAAAAAAAAAAGTGTGATGGTTTTCAACTCTTTTGGTTTTTTTTCATTTCTTTTGGGGAAACTAGGCAACAAAATCAACATATAAAGAAAACACAAACATAAAAGGCTAGCTGATGACACTCAAATCTTCGCTAGCATGCTAACACTGCTGAAAATGCAAACTAGCGGCATGCTAATATCTAAAACTTTCCCTTGATTTACATTTGATTCACTTTTGAGTTTGGTTTTTGATTTACTTCTTTAAGATTAGACAGGTTTATATATATATATATATATATATATATATATATATTAATCTATCACTTTCACTGTTGCATCTTTTGATGTCTGGATGACAGATGCTAAAAAGTATGATTCTACATGAATCTGGTGTGGAGATGGAAAAAAATAAAATAAAAAATAATTGAAACCATTGTTTTAATGGTTTCATATAAACATTGATGATGGCTATTTTTATTATAATAGTTTTGTTTTTATTTTTTTTATAGAAACTGTAATGGTGGAATGTTGTGGGGAATTTATTGCCTTTTATTAGTGGAATATTATCTCTGGCATATTATACCATTAAAGACCAATAGAACTCCTTTGGCAACTTGTAGATCACATGTTTGTGTATTCTGGACATTAATAGGGACATTAGGACATTTTTATATTCCTCCACATTTCAATATGTTGCTACAATTGGAATGAAGATGATGATGATTATTGTAATTATATATACAATCACAATATAATGTTTAATAATGGTTTAATGGTAAACAGTTGATGGTTTGTCGTGGAATCCATTCATATTTTTGTGATGGTTTCCGTTATGGATGGTTTCTTTCTTTTGTATTTCATAAGCAGGAAACAGATCTTTTTCCCCCATTTCATGACAGAAAGGGAGTTAATGTAAAAAAAAAAAACAAAGCCGGTAGATTGTCCCGATTCGGGGGTTGAAGATGTTCAGCCTGTTGTTGATTCGGCCTTTTAATGAGAACCGTTCTGTCTGTTGAAGTTGTGTTTCATCGTGCATGGCTCTTCAAAACAGCAAAGAAAGCGTGTCGTCTTGGTCAGTGAGCTGAAAACGGTTTCGAAATGTCAAAGAAAAAAAGCGAATGGAAGCAAAGAAGTAAGCACAAATTCACTTCCTATAATTTTCACATTTTTATATATATATATATATATATATGTGTGTGTGTGTGTATATATGTCTGTGTCTGTGTGTGTGTGTGTGTGTGTGTGTGTGTGTGTGTGTGTGTGTGTGTGTGTGTGTGTGTGGAAAATGGCTAAAAGAACAGAAATCATTCAATAAACAAACAAATGTAAATAAATACCATGTCTATACATTTATATTAAAATAAATAAAATGAATAGATAATCCTTTGATAAGTTATTTCAACATGACTGTACTTATTTTTTTCTCTTTACATTTTTATTAAAGATAAGTTTTATTCTAAGATGATCAAAAGTGGGCAGCTGCAGACGTATCAAACTCTTTCTAGAACTTTTCTTTTGCTTTCCCTGGTTTGTTGTATCCACGATTCACCAGCCTGCCTGCTCAAATTAAAAGCAAATGTGCAGTGTTTTAATCAAAGTGTGTATTTGTGTGTGTGTGTGTGTGTGTGTGTGTGTGTGTGTGTGTGTGTGTGTGTGTGTGTGTGTGTGTGTGTGTGAGGGAGAGATCCCTGGAAGGCAAATGACTGCTGCAGGGATGAAAGACCAACCTTCTGACAGGAGGAAACCTGATCAGGGAAGGGAAGAGCTTGGCACTTCTTTTGCTTTGCCGATTCTGCAGGCTTGCGGTCTGGACTATGCACACACACACACATATATACACACACACGCACACACATATATGTATATATACACACAAACACACACACTCCATCAACGATGATCTCGAGATGGTGGAGCGAATGCGCTCTCTATCACAGTTAACAAGAGAGGCACATCTGCTGCCAAGCTGCAGGAGCCTGGACACGGGGAGATCGAAAGAACGAGTCCAAATATACAGAATGAACGTGGAGAAGGAACGAGATCCAACAGTGGTGGAGAGCAAAAATACCATGATGCCATGATGAATTGAAAGTCACATGATCCTCACATGAATATTCACATGTGAAATTTAAAGGGTTATGTTTCCTTGCTTTCACATGTAAGGTTTTATTTGTTTTTGTTTTTTAATCCGCACACACCCCCCAAACGTTTGTTTTTGCATGTGGCCTTATCTTCACGTGAACACTTAAAGTCTGTGTGACTTTTAATAGACGTCACGTTATGTCTCAAAGCATTTAAAATTCCTTCACTGTGGGAAAACTAATACAGAACACTTATTTTCACACGTGATCACATTGTTCGCATCCCATCATGTGTTTTTATTTAAATAGTCACATGATAATGGGAATTGTTTCAAAATCACATGCCGATTTACGCATTTGGCTTTTGATGTGGATAATTAAATAGTTATATATATATACTTTTATCTTTTTTCACCCCCTGTAATTGGTTGTTTTTTGCAATTTTCATGCGTCCAGTTTTTTATTTTTTTTTTTTATCTATGTCTTGGATCTTTTTTTCCCCGTCCATGTGATCATGTTATTCAGCCAAAGATATCATTCTATTTCAATACACCTTCACGTGTGATCACATGACTCCCATGACCATGTTTAGGGTTGTATCTGTTTGGGGATAGCCTTTGCAACGAATGTTGAAAGTGACTCAAATGTCATGTGAAAAATTGTGTGCTTTTAGAATAAAAGAAGGAGAATTTAGGCTTTTATTCGTCTCACATAGATAACAACACATCAAGATTCTTGCTTTGCATATTCATATCCAAATCCAGGTGGGGGGTCAGCCAGGACACAGCATTGCTGGAGCAGAAAAGGGTTTAGGGGCCTTTATAAAGGGCCCAACAGTGGCAGTTTGGCAGTACTGGGATTTGAACAATTGGCCTTCCAAGCAGTAACCCAGAACCTTGAGGGTGTAATTATATAAACTGTTATTATAAACCATGAAAACCTGTAGAAAAATGTTTAAAACATATGTTAATTCTTAATGCTATATTATTATGTGATATGCAATATAAATTCATGTGTGAAAAGCATGCGAATATGAACATCATAATGTATGTAGCATCTCTCTCTATCTATCTATTAACTATTTGCTTTCATTTCCCCTTCTTTTTATTATACTATGGGTCTTGCTTCTGTCAGGTATGAGAAAATAGAACCACAATAGGATTCCCTTCTTTTGAAATGAATGCCAAGGTGAAGCAAAATTCCACAAAGCCAGAAAACACACACACACACACACACACACACACACACTCTCTCTCTCCTCATCTTTGATCCGTTTACTTGCTGATCTGCTCCAAATGAACCCCAGGGCCATGACTCTGTGTTAAGCAAGTGCTAAAGCCGTGCTAGCTAACGTCAGGCTGATTAAATGGTGCTCATGTGACCCAGCAGGGGTTCACGAATCCATCCCCTTTCTTCTGACAGCACAAACACTGAGCTTTAGTTCATATTTTTTCTTTAATACAGCTGCAGGGTTTAAACTTTCCTCATCAAACTGTTCTGATGAAGAGTACTGGATCATCATCACAAGACGATCGTGACTGAAGTGACTGAATCCATGCTAAAGCGTATAGTAAAACCTGGTGAACGCTGGGGCGTGTGGTTTTTTTGTTTTGTTTGTTTTATTTTTAAATATAAGAAAGTTCACTGGAAAAAGTCAGAGTGCCACCGTCTCCCCGAAATGGGTCAAATAATTAACGGCACGCTGATGAAGATAATTTGGTAAATTAAAAATCATCAACAATGATTTACTTTTTTTTTTTATTTCCAGAGTACACATCTTTTTTTGCATATTAATTTGGCATTATTGTGATTAATTAGGGGGGCTTCTCTCCGAGCTCAAATTCACCAAACAAGAAGACAAATCTGACACTTTCTCTGCTAATTGCCTTTCTCGCTAAACAAATATGCAATGAGGCGTCTTTAAGAACGCAGGCTTTATGTGCAAATGTAAATTCCAGTTACGTTTATTAAATTGTTGTTTGTGGTTGTTTGTGTGCGGTTCGACGTGAATAGCTCCAAAAATGGAATCTGATCTCCAGCCAACATACAATTTGCATGATTAGGCATTTATTAAAAACAGTCAAGGTCGTTAATGGGAAAATGCATGTGAACCCGTCTCGCTAGATTGAAGAATCTGGAGAATCTTTATGAAAACGTTGCCGAAAATAACCTGCAATGTTCCTGCAACATCTGCTGTAAATACTCGAATATGATTGGTTAGGAGGTGTTGATTTTCATTTCTATACCAACTCTCGCAGTAGTTGTAGCAGCGAGCTTACATTATTTTAATTATTATAAAACAGCGTTTTCATCGCAACAACTCATTGGTCAGGATTTACATTGCGGATAATAATAAACATGCTTTTTATTAAGGGAAATTGTTGTATCGATCAACGTTTTATGTAAGGAGTCTCCAGTATCTGCGATTTTGTAACAAGCTGGCTAGTGGAAATAATGGTTTCCTGATAAGAGGATGTTGAAGGAAAGACTGGTATGAGCTAGAACATGAGGAAAAAACTTCTAAAGGTGGTTTACACCTGTAAATGTAATTCTAAAATGAAAATGTGCTCTTTAATAAAGTAGACATTGACATTTTTTCATAAACGGTATGTACATCATTATGGCATTTGAAAAACTTCCTTATCCAGAATGGCTTACATCTGAGCAGTTGAGGGTTAAGAACCTTGCTAAAGGGCCCAATGGTGGCAGATTGGTGGCGCTGGGATTTGAATTCGTGACCCGCCGATCCAATTTCCAATACCTTAACCACTAAGTAGAACAAAAGCAAGAAGTTAAGTTAACCTTGGCTTACTTCAGAACAGTAACAAGAGCTCATATCTCACTACTGCTGATCATTTTCTTGGAGAAAACAAAAAATGTTGCTTAAACAACATTACTCGAAATACAAAAGTAATATTTAGCTAAAATGTCGTTTTATAAACTTAATAAACTGTCTTGAAGCCAGGGATTGCTTCACTAACATTCAGAGAATGAACCTACAATTGTTTGTTTTCTTCAGACCACAATGGATCCAGCACCTGACAGGCACCTCAGGCCACTTCTGTAAGCAATAATCTGTTTTGACTGATGTATATATTTGCGATGTCTCGCTTGAACGGCCTGCTGGAGATCACAGCACAGAGTTTTTAAAAAAAAACAAGGTCAGGCCTGAGACTTGGTCATTCAAAAACATGTTTTTTTTTTTGCTGTTTAAACCGCTCTGTTGTTCATTTATTTCCTGTGCTTTGGATCTTTTCGTCGTTGTCCTTCTTTAAGCTTTAGACCACCCAGCGATGAGCTGACATTTTGCTGTCGAATATCCTCATACAGACTGGAGTTCATTGGACCCTCGAGGCGGCAATTCAGCTCCATCCAAACATGTGTAAACTTTTGCATAAAGTTCTTTTGTCTCATCTGTTCACAGGATGTTATTCAGTAACAGCAAAGCTCAGGTGGTCTTTCAGCAAAACTTGAACCAGGCTACAAACTTGTTTTTGTTTTTAGTATAGTTGAATAGACATTTTTTTCATGACAAATGCACACTGAAACATTAACATATCCTGTTTGTCAAAAGTACTGCTTTCTTTTTTCTTTAGGTCAAATTTCACAGTTGTGAATAATTGATGTGGCGAATATAAATCGAGACAAAATGATGGGAATGAAGCCACTTTTATTTACTCATTAAATTCTTTATAGAAATGTGTTGTACAGAGAAAATGCTAACTAAAAGATAACCCTTGGACTCATATCAGAATTTGTGGTTTCATGGCCTTTTATTAAAATAGCACCAAATTAAAAGCCTATCTTCATATTATCTATTCAACCTAATAAAAGACTTATAATTATTATTATATTAAACATTATTTTTAAACAATTAGTAATTATTTAAAACAATTTTAAAGATTTCTGAGATGAAAAACATTTTGGGGTGCTAGTTTTACGCTTAACATATCAGCTAATAAACCGTTATTACGTAGCTTCATTTGCATACTGAATCAGGATTGGCTGTTATACGTTGTGATTTCATAAAACTTGTTCTCACAAATGAGAACAGTTTGCTTTTTTAACTAAAAGTACAACTGCTGAGAGAACCTTCTTTCACTTTAAGTTCATCTGGTTACACAGGCAAAGCTCTGCATGTTGTAGGGATCACACTTACAACTATTAAACTCTGAGCAGTCTTTGGCATGTAGAAGAATATTTCAAACAAATGTTTTGTAATGAAGTGCAAATGATTGCTCCCAATAAATCATTCACGATTACTGCCTTGACGGCAACAGGGTTTGTATTCGAAAGGACTAGACGTATCAGTAAGTGCTCTGGTTATAGAAGTTGTACAATAATAACAATATATGTACATGTTTAACAGTATAAATCTAAATATCTTAAACCTTTTTTTTAATTATTAAACATAAACTCTTACTATTTTTTCTGCATGAATTCATGTCTTGTTCTAACTGTGCCTCAGCTACATCACTTAAATTCCTTCCTAATTAGTCTCTATAGATGTATACATTGTCCTCGGTTTTTACCTTCCTTTGGTGATGTTTAATACGTTTATTCAGCTGTATTTTTTAAAATTTGGACAAGCCAGTACGCTAAATTAAACACTTTAAACGACCGCAATTATGATGAGGAACGTCGAACATTTAGTGCCATTTACACCACACATTTCCATGGTGGTTTTCTGTTTGATTCACAAGCCTCAGATCTGAATACTCGCGTGTTCTGAGGAAAAAAGTGAGCTGAAGGACTTTTTGAACACTGATCTTCGTTTTCGTGTGGAACATCTAGTCTTAACCATTTACATTTACGCTGTTTGGCAGGTACCAAATACTATGTGAAGGTTCATTATATAAAAAAAAGGATGTGCAACTAAAATTCAGATTTTTTTATCAAAAATAATGTGCAAGTGTGTGTTCTATTTGGTTCCATCCCTACAACACTTTAGTACGCGCCTTTTCTAGCCTGTCGGGTTCAGGGCAGGGGTTAAAGACCAAAGGTTAACCTGTTCATTTAGGATCATGAACACCAACAAAGGACAAAGTGTTAGCAAGAGATGCGGTGTGGCACTAATATCCAGCTTCACCTCTGTTCTTCCTTCAGGGAGCGTGAGGTTCTGCTCGGGCTACCCTGAGGGAACACTTCAATCCCAGAAATCTTCGGTGCTGAGCCATTTTGATCTGTTTGAGGAATCTGATTTCTAAAGGAAAAGGAGGGAGGAAAATGAAACGCCATTGTTTCAGAAGGGTCACGCAGACATTTGTGAAGAAAACGCAAAACTATGGCTTTCATTATTTTTGGTCAGATTGCAAAATGGAAAGTTTCACAAATCATTGCAAAGTGGATGCATTCAATGAATCAAGGTTGTCTGATATTAATGGGGACGAAACGAGGTGAATTAAGGTGTATTTATTTATTTTATTTATTTATTCGAAAGCGAGTTCTCTAGAGAACTCTAGATAAAGGAAAAAATGCTGACTCGGGAAGATCAAATCAACTAATTTTCCGTGTAGGCACAGGGGACCCACGGTTTCAGTGGAAGTAAAAGAATTTGTTGTTTCACCGCCTTTGACTAAGGTCATACCAAATTAACAGTCTATCCTCAGCGTAAAAATAGCATACCATTAATTTTTTCCTCCTTATAAATCTAAAAAAAAAAAATGAGGTCAACCTTTAACGTTAAACTATGTGAAGAAATTAAAGAGACGAGCTGGGGAGAAAAGAGAGAAAGAGAGAGAGTAAAAAAAACATTGCTAAAATTAGTTCTGCTTATTTTCATTGTTTCTATCCATCTATGGGTTTCACATGGAAGTCGGCGATCGCTCGTCGACATGGCACGCAGCTACGGCACGCCGCTACGCCACAAAATAAGTCTTTGTGGGTTTTTTTTAAAAAGCCAGCCAAATGTTAATTGAATGTCATTCATCGAGTGTGAAACTTTTCCAAATCGAATTGTTTGGTACGCAACAGCCAATTTTCAGGTAACAATAATGAAAAAAAAAAAAATCTAGCTAGGCTAAATCCTTTAATTGCAGCTCTGGTGTTTAAAAGGCTTAGCTGTGTCTTAAGAACATGGTCACTATTGCAGTTTAAATAAATCCTAATTATTTCCCGTCAGAGGTTTAAGATTCATGAAGCTCTTGTGTAGCACCACGATAACACTTTTTTTTTTTTGTCTTTCAAACATAATCATTACAAGTACATTAGATGAGCATTGGCTGTAAGGAGGTTGCAACTTTATTAGCGCATGTCACAGCTAGTGAAGGGCCTGGCACCAGCAAAAGCAGATTATGCCTCTGAATCACGCCAGAACTAATGATGAAGTCCCACAACAGTCAATTATGGCATTTTCATTAGAGAGTCTTTGTGTCTTTTTTTTTTCTGTTTGTTATTTTAATAATACGAAACGCCAAAGTGAAAGTAGGCTTATGGAGGATTGGGTGCCAGGAGAATCGGCGTATGGAGCTCTGCAAGGCTAACTAGAAGATGGGTTTGGAGAAAATCATTAAGACATTTTTTTCTCATGTTATTATTTTTTTTCCTTAAGAAGGCCGGATGAGTGGTGGGCACGACTTACATCACGAGGATATGCTAATCAGCTTGTGAAATGGTGATGAACTTTGGCATCAGAGCACAGGAGAACGAGTGCTTAACAGCAACAATAATGTTATGATAATGAAGTGTTTCCATGGTGGAGTTGGACGAGTGGGACGATGTTATGGGCTGTGGCGCTCGCCATGTGTGTGCGTTCTGTTTTTTTTTTCTCCTGAACTGTCAAATGTTACTGAATAAAAATGGAAAAAAGTTTGATCAAAAAGTTAACGAAAAATAAAAGTTAGTCAATAAGAGAAGTTTTGTGATTTTGATGGTCTACTTAATCCAAAACAAGCATGGATGCATTGAATATTTATTTTTACATTTTAAGGAGTACAAACAAAAATTCATAGTTCAATAAGTCAATAAGTATTTATAGAAATATTTGGAATAAATAGGTAACATACTTGTACAATCAAATAAACTTAATAAGCAAACATGCAAGATAAATACATAACAAGGACAAGCAAATGTATTTAAAAAAGTCAATAAAATGTCATGTAAAATAAAAAAAAAAACGATTGTTTGCTAAATTATTTAGTGTGTTGTGTCAAGAATAAAGCACGCAGATCAAATTACGGATAAGGAATGTTGTAGCTAAAAAAAAAAAGAAAATCTCATTTTGATTGTGACTTACACTCAGTAATTACAATTGCTTTACTTATTTATACAAATTAAAAAAAAAAAGGTTATGTTACTAATAAAAGCTAATACTTTTTAAGGCCATTGTTTGTCTCCTCAGGGCTGCCAATTGAAGACAGCCCCGACTTGAAGAAGAACAAAAGCAGAAGGATTGAAAAGAGCGAGAGAGAAAAAAAAAAAAAAGAATTAAATAAATAAAAGACCTCCAAACGTTCCATTAATAAAACACACATCTTGGGGCTGGCGACACAGAACGTGAACCTACGGCTCTTTGAAGCCAGCGAGCCTCCTTAACTTAAGCCAGTCCTGGCGCATCTGCGAGCCCCGTCCCCTTTCATGTGGTGCGAGCCACAAGCAACTCCAGCTGCAGCGCCATCACGTCACTGTGCATCCTCCCGTCCAGGATTATTTGCATTTCCTGCTCCGTTTGAGCTTCAATCAAAAAAGCCCAGGACCACGTACAGAAAGAAAAGACACCCCAAGCCCCAATACCCCCCCCACACCCCTGACACAAATCCCTCCCTTGTTTCCAGACCCTCCCAATAATACAGCGACTCTGACTCGAACCAGATGAAACTACTCTATTTTTACCTAGGCGTGCCAAGAATAGTCTCAGGGACATCCTGCTCACCGCTGCAGTTCAAAACAAAGACATTCCACTCCTTTAACCATCAAATGTGGCAGATTGCTGCCTTTGAAAGTGATACTGATTTATCCTTTTTACTCCCACGTAGCTATTTTTCTTAATTCGGTGTCCACCACGCCAAAGATCCGGTAGCCAGAATTAAAGGAAAGGTCCTCTCGAAACGACTTGCATATTAATCTTTATAACAAACATTGGATCTTTTGAGAAAGTCCAAGATTTATAATGCCAATAAAAATCTGTGTTTGGAACTTTGTTCATCGACATGCTGGAATATTTCATGTTGTACTCTTTCTGCATATGCAGATCGGAATTTGAATTTGTCTCTACTAGAAAATGTGTACAATAGCATATAGTATACTAAATCAATTGTAAATAGTTACACTATATTTTTTGTGTAATATTAGTATACTTCTCTACAAGTTGATTACAAGTACATTATTTGGGCAAATGTTTTGTGGACACCTTAGCGTAAGATTCATATGTGAGAACACTGAAGTACTCCACAGGAAGACCCAGAGATATAGTTATTGTTTTAGATGTCCATGCCACACTTATATAATGTTAATATCTTGGGCAATTAAGTGCAATAATAATAATTGTTTAATGTGCAATAACTTGAACTATCATAATCTGACTTTTTCTGCCATCTGTCAATTACTTAGTTACTTTATATAAAGTATTCTGTTTCTGATCCTCATCCTATTCCTCATTCAGTCCCCATTTGCTCTTATAAGAACCTCCACTGTTCTGGGAAGTTCCTCTAGGTTTTTTGTAATGTGCTTGTGGAGATTTGTGGAGATTCATTCAGCCACAAGGGTAAAAGTAAAATCAGGTACTGATGTAGGTGAGGTGAGGAGGCCTGGGGTGCAGTCAGAATGAAACATTTATCCCAAAGATGTTCACTAGGGTTCAATAGCTCTATCACAGATTTTTCAGTCCAACCCAGATAAAGCATATCTTCCTGAAGCTGGATTTGGGCATTGTCATCCTAGAACAGGTTTGGGCCTCCTAGTTCTAGGCTTAATGTAATTCTACATCATCCAAAGACATCACATACAATTGTGTGCGTGTACATTTGTGGAAATGGTTTAGGGAAGAACCACATACAGCTGGAAAAGGTATGTATCCCATTACTTTTAGACATATGGTGTACTTGTAGATTGCTAACTGGCTGAGAAGAATCTCACAACTCAAATGCTTCATATTATGGCTGCATTGCATTCCTTGTCTTTGAGTCCACCAACCTCTCAGGTGTTTCTACATTGGATTTTTCCTTATGACCTCAAACATGGCTGGAGAATGGTGAGTGGGAAAAGAAAATCCTTTCTTTAGAGGTTGTTTGTAATTTTTCTGTTTGTTAAAAGCCATTTTAATGAGCCTTATTATTAGTAGTAGTAACAAACAATGTTCCCTGTGGGATGTCACCGAATCACTAAACTTTTCAATAAAGAAAGATGGAAGTGGTGATTCATAATAAGTCTGATAAGAAGAAGAAGGGGCTTAAACCAGAGCTGTGTTTCCAATAACCCTTCACACACTTTCTTGTTCTTGTTCTCTTTATCTTACTCAGGTATGGAAGAGCGCTGAACATCACGTGCAGGAAGCTTTTTTGCGTAATCAAGGCACGCCGCCCCTGTAGCCTCGTCCACCTGGGACTGCTCAAAGAGAAAAAGACACTCTTTAGATTGTCTTCAAATCAGCAAGCTTCGCACCGGTGCTAAATCAGAACCAGGCGCAGACGACCTGATCCTCATCAACCTCCAGCCCTTTTAATCAGATTAGCAAGAGATCAAAGCCAGAGGAAAGAAGAAGAAGAAGAGAAAAAAAAAAGATAAGACAAAGATCAAGGTTTTATGGAAACTTTGCTAACCACCAAAAAACTGGGTCTGGTAACATTTTGGTCTAAAAGGTAACATACGCTGGTTCCTTGACATCGATTTGAATCCTTCATCTGACTCCGACCTGCTTTGACCCCTTTAAATGAATGTAGTGTTAATGATCAGGGGCTAATCGGATGAAAAACTCTCGATACCTGCCGTTTTAGGCGTGTTAATCTGTTTTTCGAAACGGTTTCTTGATGAACACGCACTTTGACTGGATATTGAGATTAATTCATTGCGCTTAATTCTAACCTTTACTATAAGATCAAATGATACAGTGGGTAATTTCTAATTTAAAACCCGAGCTATACCAGCCATTAACTTCCAATCATCATTAAAGACATTTCAGGGCATGCAGCAGCCGGAGGCATGGTTTGAATATATATAATTTAGTGGCATCTGCAAGAGATATCTCGGTTTTTACAAGAGGAAAGTTAATGTAATATGGTGTAATGATAGATTACACACATGGAATCAAAATTCTTAACTACTACACCATATAAAAACACGGCAAACGCCAAGGCAGCTCTTAAACACGTTTGAATGTATTAGTCATATTATTTTAGGATTATTTTATTTGTGCTGTGTCCTAGGAGGACTCTACTTCCATAACCCATGATTCTACAGATGAATATTTAATACTCCTGTCTTATGTTCTTCTTTATGTAGCTAGGAGGAGGGTTCTATCTGAGCATCCTGGTTTATTTTCGAGAATGTTTTCGATGAGCATTTGGAGCGAGCCAGGAAAAATCGTCCCGTTATACCAATTTAAAAATGGCGCTGTACAAATGTTTAGGTTTTAGAACAATTAGAACAATTGGTATTTCTACAAAAAATGTTCCTTGCCTGGTCAGGGAATTTTGGGAAACTTTAATTTTGAATTGAAAATTTTTCCTAAGTAAGAAAAATAACTTTTTTTTTTAATATACTTTTTTTTAATCTATTTATTTATACTTTTTTTTTTTTAATACTTTATTCATTGATTTTTTTTTATACTTGTTTTAATGCTGTGTATCAGTAAAAAAAAAAAGAAAAACTTTTTGTTCAAAACAATAAAAAAAAAAAAAAAATTAGCTCTTTAAAATTATTTAAAATAATTCAGTGTATTCCTCTACTAATGTGAGTATTGCTCAATTCAATTCTTAGTATTTTTATTTGTATAGCGCATTTAACAAGTGACATTGTCTCAAAGCAGCTTTACAGAAATAAACCGGTTATTAAAGAACATGTAAATTTGTTCCTAATGAGCGAGCCAGTGGCAATTGTGGCATGAAAAAACTCCTGGGGACGGCATGAGGTAGAAACCTTGAAAGGAACCAGACTCAAAAGGGAACCCATCCTCATCTGCATGGCACCAAATTTCCATTCATTACAGTTCAATCATTGTTAAGGTGTGCGATTAAATGCAACCTATGGTCCTGAGCCATTTGTAGTAGACTGTTGATATTAACCACAGTCCAAATCCATCCTCATCGTTCTTAAGTTGCTCATTAATTTCATAGATCTTTAGGCTGTTGACGTGGAACCATCCTCATCTGCACAGAGTGGTCTTCAATTGAAGAGACTCCATCCAGAGGTAGGGCATCAGGATGAATCGAGCAGATCCGAAGAGAGGAAAGGGACAGGAACACCGGTCCCTGGTACCTCAGGAGCCTGTTTAACTCCCCGGAGAGGGAGAGGAGAGAATAGAACAGTGACAGTAAGAGAAATAAGGATTGTGGAATCCTAGTGGATGCTTCTTTATGCCAAGTGCAAATATATTGGACTGCTTGACATGCCAAGTGCGAGTGTACACGTACATTATAACATTTATAAACTTCTTCAAGAACCTTGTAGTATATAATTATTCGCAAATAAACACCAAGTACTTAAGCACACCCAAATATAAGCCACACCCACTGAATTTTATAAAGATTTTTATTTTGAACATAAATAAGCAGCACCTGTCTATAAGCCGCAGGCTTATGGACAGTGAACTTTACACAGGCTTTAACGAAAGACAGTGTAACGGGTGAAATATGTTGTGAAATATGTTGTGGCTCCTTTAAGAGCCTGCCGCCGCATTTTTTCCGCTATTACTGCATGTGTGCAAGACCGAGGAATATGTCCTTATTATTTTCTGATGCTCATTTCTAACTTTCTTTGACTAACCCGTAACGCTGTTGCCAAGAAAAATAAAAAAGCACGAGTTTTGGAAACCTGTCTGTGCTTTCTGAAGTTAGCAAGCGCTCCCTTCACCCAGACTCAACGCGTTACAACGGCTTGTATCTAAACAGTAGCCTACCAAGAAAGTCATTGTTAACTGTCTTCCTCTTTCCTTTCACAACAATTTCTCTCGGGAGTTTTTCTTTTGGCATCGTCATGCGTTTAAAAATCACCATCGGTGAAGGTTTTCTCCCGATGCCGTGCAGCTCAGAACACAGGTGAAGTGCATTTTTTCATGCCCGGTTGTTTTCAGCGTGACGAATGATTCGCATTTCCTGTAGACAGTCCGAGTGAGCGGCAGGTCAAACGTCAGAGGAACATCATCCATATTTATGATGTGGTGCGGCCCGATTCAGTGGGATCGCATCTGATTGTCTATAGGTAGCCTCGATGGTGTACATGTTTACAACTCAACAAAGTATGGTGAAGTTTTATTCAAGTAACAGTGGTTAAGATTTATATTTCTTTATAAATGCTATTTTTACAGTTCTCTTCAAAATACATGAATTAGCGCATGATTGGGTCAACAGCGTATTAGCATTATTGTTCCCGGGTCCACTTGTTTGTGTAAGGTCCTTGTCTATTTTGGAAAAATAGCACAGACAAAAAAAATAAGCATCTGGAGACCTTCCTATCTCTTGTCTTCAGCTCTCCAGAGCTAGCAACATGTGGTTTATGGAACGAAAGCAAAATGAAAAAATAAAAATGTACCTCTCGACATCGATACACACAACACGCAACAACAATCAAGCTTAACCAAAGACAAACACAACAACTCATTTGCACACAAAAGCAAACCGAAATCAAATACGTTCACGGTGCGTAGAAGCTCCGTGTAAACAAGGCGACGTGTTAAGAAGATACAGCTGGATTCTCAGTCACACGGCACCGATAATCATCGCTCGCACGGCCGTGTTTTTCTCCGCCGCTCACCCGCGCTTCTCAAAACAAGGAGCTTGCTATCAGTCGGACACGCAGCGCCAAACACGCAAACGTAAACACTGAAATGGCGTGAAAGTGTGTTTCCAATGACTAAGATAAACCGAATGAAAGCCAAAGTTCAGCATGTTCATGAACATTTTGGTTTTTTTTGCTAAACAGTAGATGTTTGAGTGATTTATTAGCATACCGGTATGTGGTACAGGGTTCATCCATTCACTAATAAGAATTGAAACTTTTTTTTTTTGCATAAACTAAACTAAATCCACTAAAGCATTGGGACATCTGTCTTTTCCAGCCATATTTACATTAAAACATTTGGCATTTGAAAGTAGCACTTATCCAGAGCAACTTAAAATTATCACATTGATATGAATGAGCAGATATAGGGTTAAGGGCCTTGCTCAGGGGCCCAGAAGTGCCAACTTGGTGTGGTTGGGATTTGAACTCGCGACCTTCTGAGCCAAAGTCGAATGCTATAACCACTAATCGACCACCTCTTCATATGTGGTTCTTCCTCAAACTGTTACCACAAAATTGCAGACACACAATTGTATATTGGATGTGGTGTAGTGTTTATTATTCTTTTAGAACTAGTCTTGAACTAGGAGACACAAATCTGTTGCTATAGAGCTCTGACTTCAACCCTACTGAACACCTTTGGATGAATTGGAACGCTGCCTGCGCCCAGGCCTTGACGTGACTAACTTTTGGCTGAATGAACAAAAAACTCCAGAAGCACACCCAAAATTAAGTGAAACATCTTCCCAGAAGAGTGGAGGTCATTATAACAGAAAATGTGGAATGGGTTTTTCAAAAAAGTACATAGAAATCTAAGCTGTTTTTTAATAAAGCACTTGTCATAAGAAATAGAAGCTCTCTTTTAAATCTTTAAAGCTAAAAACAGACTGGATAAAACCGTACCGAAATCCGACCTACGTGTACTTGGTATTAAAGCGTCTGTGTTTATGGATGCTCCGCTGAGGAGAGCGAGGAGGACAGGGCAGGTAAAGGATGAGAGCAATGATAATGAAGTGGAGGTTAGTCCTAATGAGAGAGCTTCAGCACACAGATCAGCTCTCAGGGCCCTCTGGGAAAACACTTTGTAGTCCAGGTAATTACACGCTAAACACTCTGTCTGTGTAACCTTCACCGCCTGTCTCCATCACACAAGTTAAACACCGTTAACACAAAAGCGTTAACAGTTAAATGAACACAATGAGTTCATGCTGCCCCGTTTAAACTATCGAGGAACGGAGAAGGTTGATTTGTTCATCTGAATCTGGCGGAAGTAAGATTTTAGGAGTTTCTTCATACTGTTGAATTCTCTATTTTCATCTGTGGGTTGATTATCTCTTAGGCTACATTATTCCAGATAAAGTTGAAAATGGCATTTCCGTCTAAAAACGTTCCGCGTCAACATTTTTTTGTTTTCGATCGTTTCCCAAAAGTTGCTCCTCCACACTGAAACGTCTGAAAACACATACGTCCTTGTTCTTGCACATGAGCAAAACGTAAGACAGCGTTTTTCAAATTCACTCACTTTAGGAGAGCATCTTTAAAATGATATGTTTTCGTTGACTGAAAACACCATCAGTGAGAAAAGAGAAAAATATGCGTTTTTCAAACTAAAAAATATTATTATGGACTTGGCCTTACAGCGTTTCAGTGTTTAAAAGTGTAGTGAGGTGTGTGTGTGTGTGTGTGTGTGTGTGTGTGTGTGTGTGTGTGTGTGTGTGTGTGTGTGTGTGTGTGTGTATATGATCAACATTTGAACCAATAATTTCTATGATAAATGAATATATTCTATAATATTCTTATAACTTCTAAAATAACATGTATATAAAACCTCTGTAAATGTAAGATCTCTACAATAAATGAAACTATATGAACTTTTTTGTTTTTTACCTGTGGATTTATAATTATAATACATATTCAAGAAAAACTCCACAGTTAACAGTAACTCAATTGTTTTCTAGAACACTTTTATTCCTTACATATGCATATATAAGCCCACTTATAATTTATTAAACTTGGATCACAAATGCAGAAATATGCTTTGTTCAGTAAAGCACAATAAAATGCAACAATAAAATGGAGGGGTGAAATTAATCCCAATTCATCCCTTTTTGGGGTGGTGTTCATCATTCACAGATCTATAACCACTAAACGTCTTTGTAAAAAATCCCAGCGGATTGTTTTTGACCATTTTTTATTTCTTCTTTTAAGTCTGATTCGACTTGGCACATATTTGGCAGACTGGCAGGGGTGGGTCGGGGGGGTGTGGGGAGACTCTGGGGAGAACATAAATTCGGTCCCAGTTGTTTTGGCGTGGTTTTGTGCTGAGGAGGGGATTAGACAATAGCACGAGCAAGAGTGAGGGCAGAAAGAGCGCCTGGCGTCGTGTGCACGAGAGAAAGTGCAGAACAAAGTGTTCTGTGTGAAACGAGAGAAGTCGGGGAAAAGAAAGCGAAAGATTATCTTAATTATCATTCGGAGGGGGATCGGAGCAGCACCTGTGCATGAATAATATCATTTATAGCTGCATTGAAATGTGAATTAGGCCCTTTGCTGAACTTTTTTTTTTTCTTTCATATTTTCAAAGAAGGATTTATAAGGACACTTGTGAGAATCTCTCCCACTGCAAATACATTTCTAAAGCCTACTGTAGCTCAGCCAACACTGAGAGAATGGGTGGGTGGGTGTGTGTATATATGTGTGTGTGGAGTGTATGGTTTCATCCCGCATTAGCTCAGAAAAGTCCATATGCACTGCACGGCCCGCTCCGATATTGTCTTGATGTGAAAGGCATTTGATGGGATAAAGTTTGAGTGAACGACTCGGCCTTTCTCATGTCACACACAATCACAATCACTTAACCCACAGCCACATCAAAAGACACACAATCATATTTGCGGAAAGCGGCATGCTAAATGGGGAGCTATTCAAGCAGTTATCTGAGGCGAGCACGAATAAACGAAAGAAAAAAACGAGGAGAAAAAAGTTACAAATCAACACTGACAAAAAACCTAAAATTTATTTTTCTTTTTTTTTTTTTTTTAATACAGTACTAACAATAGCATACAATTGCAACGAATACAAGATTATACAAGAGGCTTTGCAATAAGAGAACAGTGACAGGCCACAGTTCAATAAAGATGCAATATAGAGGTTTCTGTGGTGTTTTAATGAACATCCTGGGAGCTGCAGGATCTCTGGTTCAGAAGGCAAAATGTTATGAACCTGTCAAGTCTGGAAATATGCTGTTTCAGATTTCAACTGTGCGTCAATTTAAAAAAAAAGGAAAAAGGGAATAATTAATTATGTCAGAGTTAATACTTCTTCAATCTCTAATGGTCGCTCAGTCCAGAGAAAGGTTTAAATACTGGAAGAGCCTAGCCCAAACCCCTAGCGACTCTCTCTCGCTCTCTCTTTCTCTTTTTTCTCTCTTTCTCTCTCTCACACTCTCTTTAGCCTATTGTAGCATTTGGTCCAACACATTGGTGCTGGTCAACAAGGGACAGCCACTTGGCCCATACGCTGCTTTTTTCCCTCCTCTTTTTTGGCCCCTTTGAAATACGTCATTCCAAATAGTGAGGATTCCCTGAACGCCCACTTTAGCAAAAGCGCACATGAGTACGCTAACAATCTGCCCCGAACTTACCCCTCCCCTCACACACACACACACACACACACACACACACACACACAATACACAAAGCCTTCTTGGGACATACAGGGTCATCATGGGTTTCTATGGTAGCCCTTTGCTAGATGGAGCTAAGATGCTAGTGAATCCTGTGAACTTTACCCTGAAACAAAACTATGCAATGATCGTCTTTGCAGCATAATGTTACACAATATACACAGTGTAAAAAATGATTATAAAACGTTTGTGCTTTTTCTGAACACAGTACCACGAAGGAATACAAGGTGAGCTACAGGGTGAAAGTGAAATGAGGGTTGGGGAGAGGTGAGAAGGGCAGCCCATGGGAGGACCATAACAAAGACACGCTCAGAGACAAATGTGATTGCAGCCTCATTCAGCAATGCAAAGAATTCCCCCACTACACAGTGGCCAGGCCGAGCCCACAGGAGCCCAGGAATGGCTCTGTCAAAAGTTCACCAGCATGAGAGCTCTCTTTGTCCCTCCAATTACGGCTAAAGAAGAATACCCTCCTTTCATTAAAGGGGAACACTCTGCCCAAACAATACGCACTGAAACGACATTTCCTTCCATAGATCATCGGCTTAATGGCAGCTCCTGTTTGTAGCCGGAGGTGCATATAATTCGGACACTTTGTGGAGTTCAAGAAGGTGCAATTTGTTCTAAAGGAGCCAATTGTAACATATTAGGCACTAAAATTACAGTATGCTATAAATACCTATTTCATTGGTTTCGAGATTTAAGCTGGACAAAGCACATTTGCATTCATATTTTACTTTTTGACAATTGCTGAGTGTTCTTTTAGACGTGGAACTTTTAGATGGTCATTTACATTTTGGTGGGGCATCAATGAGGTGACACAGAGGCCGAATCCTCTATAGTCATCCATCAACATCAGGAAAGTTAGGTTCATCTTCCTAATTTAAGCAATTGATATATAGTCGTTGATAAAACAATAATCAAGAAGGTGAAAGTAACATTATGTACAGTATTTAAAAAAAGGAATGTGTATCTTGAGGTAAAAATTGCCTCAGAAAATGTTAGAAAGTTGCAGAGGATGGTGGTATTTTGCCAAATGTAATTATGAGTCTTCTCTTACTTGGCAACAAACAATTCAGAAGGATTGTTCTTTTTGTTTAGTTTTTTTTATAGGGCTGGGCAAGTTAACGCGTTATCACCGTTCTGGCTTGGGATGAACGTCATCACACGTCTCAACCAATAAGAGCATTTGGGATGACCGTAACACTGCTGCGGCGCTCACAGGAACGTAAAAAAAAAAAGAACTGGCCGACAAACAAACATAAAGAAAGCTACCAAACTTTTACATGGACATTTTTATTTTAAACTTCTTCCAGATGGCAGGTTGTTGCAAATAAACCAGTGGAAGAAAAAACATTAAAACCACTAAAGAAATGGTTATCCCTATTGGTTTATACTGGATTTCCTTTGGATAAAAAAAAAAGAAGTGCAGTTTTCAATTCCTACAACATTTTTTTACTCCCCTGCACCAATTGTTAGACACACAAGTTCATTTACATTTTTAGATTATAAAGATCTCTTCTTCTGTTCAATATGACCAGTAAAAGAATACAACATTTTACAAGGTACAGATGTTGCAGGTGTGTCCAAATACATCTGTGCAATGGAGGCCAGCCTGCTGTGTGAGCCTGCATGTTTGGACCATCACTCTAATGGACAGGACTCTGAACTGATGGTGGGCCCCGTTTTGTATCAATGCACACTGTTCTCAACTGAGTCTCCTCTTGTTCAAAATGTGATGAAGCAACATGGACTCCAAAGACGAGTCCCCACTTATTCAAGTGATTGACCACTTCACCTCATTTTAACAGGGACATTTGGTACTGAACATAGACTGGTTATGATGCTCCTTGATAAAAGAAAACATTTCCAGCTGCTACCTGTTAAAAAAAAAAAAACATAAATGTTATAATGTTATGATTGTGGCTCAAAATTCAGTGGGTAATTGGTTTTTTTATAACAAACAGGATAAAACATTAATGCCTTTGCAGTTGCAATAAGATTTAGTTTTCTATTCGCTTCGATTACATTGTTGAAGTTGAAATGTACACTAAATATTTTATTTAACTGCACCTGCGTGAAGGAAAAACTGCTGTTAAAAAGTGTTTGCACAACAAATGTTATTGCACTTACTTTCAATTAACAGTACATTTAAAATCAAAGAGCGTTGTACACTTACTTATGGATTTATTTGTGGATTTTACGTATAACAATGGGATAAATCGTGCCCAGCCCTATGGAATATGTTAGGATAAATTTCCTAACCCTAACTTTAAAACCGCTATTTTTATTTTTTGTTTCCTTTCATTTAATCACAAATGTAAAGTGTAAAAGTATAGACTTGCTAGAAAGTACTAGGGAGTCTATGGCGAGGTATGTTTGGCATAAAATGATACATGGTTATACAAAAAAACCCCTACCGGTCGAAGATCTGGAATGTTGTGAGGGGGGTTTTAAAAATGTTGCCGCTGGACATGTTTGGACCTTCCAACCGGACAGTGAACTAAAACCTACTTTTAACTATGAATCTGAAATTGTGAGTACAGAACCAACACCCCCTCAGCACCACCACCCCCCCACACACAAGCAGATGTTTATTGACTACGCAGCAAATGATTTTTGTCTGTTTTCTTGTAAGAAAACCAGCGATCTGAGGCGAAATCAATGTGTTTGAACAGGTACAAGTAGGTCCAAATTTAAAGCCTGTGCCACATGAACCCCTTTTAAAGACATAATCAATGTGTTTCTGCGCATGTTCCCAGAGAGCTGGCTTCATGCCACGTCAATTATATTTCTTCATATAGGTACCAGCCTATCGTATATGACTCTACATTATCCTGTCTGGTTCCTTAAGCCAAGAGATGAATCATTAATGGCTGTATAATACCTCCGAGATCCCTTCTGGTGTCAGATGGTAATTGTAGTTCATTGACCTCGGGACACTAGGAACAATAAGATTAAAGACTCTGAGTAATCCAGAGGAAATCATTTCTTATGAATATTCTGAGGTCGCCCCTAATATGCGATGTTTGAACTTGGCCTTAATTCATTCTCCCTCTCACTCCATTTCTCCCTCGTCTGCTACTGTTTGATTTATATAAAATATTGCATCACCATAAATTATTCATGTCAATTAGCTTTTCATCTTCTTAGATGCAAACTCATGTGATCTCTTTAACAACTATTTATTTCGCGGTAAAACAGGGCTCGCAGCCGAGAGATGCTGCAGGGCATATTTCTTAAATAAAAGCCAGAGATCTTTGCATACCTATCATTTGCATACGGGCTCCAGGGGCTGCGGTGAAGAGGAGCTGGAGGTTTTGACTGCTTCCACCTCTGACAGGAACACAGTGCTCCTCCGAGTCCTTAACAGTTTTATGATTGTTCTCCACAGTCTCGCTTCTTAGCATTCGTTGCTCTTCTTTATTGGTGGTTAGCGTTTTTCTATTCAATTAACAATGACTATTAGGGAAGGGTTTAAGCAGAAGTCTGTAAACAAAAACAAAAAAAAACGCTCTTGACACAAATCGAGAATTGTGCATTTTCATTTAATTTGTTGGATTTTGTTGGCAGTTACTCAAGCAGAAGGATGCTATCATTTTTTGCCATCATGTCAATCACATCAACACCAGCTAAAGCCATGTGCACAGGTACGATTTTGGCCATGATTTGGTCGTCCGAGATGAGTTCAGAAAATTCTTAAAAATTCCTATAATTCTAGGCTAAAACCAGTAGTCTTCGATTGCTGTTTTGACATGTTCACTGACAGTTCTCACATTTAAGTTCCAGCACAAATCGCAGAAAAATAAAACTTCCAGGACACATTCCAGAAGTGGCAGGGACGCCGGGAACGCTGTATTGCTGTTCAAGGGGTACTATTTTGAAGGTGATAGTGTGTAAGCATGGATTAATACACACAGGTCTTTAAACTTTTTTATACCAACTTGTATGTGCAGTGCATGTCGTTTTTCGATGGACTGGTTGGATTTAAACCTCCCCCCTGATGATGGTTCCCTGAAAAGGCTCCTAAACCAATACATGTCTGTCAGGCAACTCTGGCAACCCTGGTAATGCATTTACTGCCAAGTAAAGCTCACTTATATAACTCCTTCTGATTTCAACCCTTTGGCTAACTAGGTTCCAACTGACTGTCCTTTAAAAAGAGACCACCCTGGGCACACCCTCATGAGTCAATGTGATGTATTTGGAAAAGGGATGACAGAGTAAGCAGTGACTAAGCCTATGACGAGCCCATCTTATGTATTCACCTTTTGCGTGACCCAGTTAGCCACTTGCAGCTAGGAATTCTGGCAGAGTTAGTCTAGATCAACAGTGACGAGTAAAGGTCCGAGAAAACAAAGTGAACAAGTTTTACACTCAAAATCATAACTCAAAAAAGTGACTGGTTGCATTACATTTTTTTCTTTCTTTGGTAAAACTGATTGGCTTGATTATTTTGTCCTCAACATCTTTTTTACTATATTTTTAGGTTTAGTCCAGAGTCAGAAATTAGGAGCTTTTGAGAGAATCCTGCCTGTTTGAGATTCTTGTCCATGATGGGGACAGGATTCATGTAATTCATCACAGGTTCCAAATGCTTCATGTTGGTTTTGTATTTCAAATGTATTCATGCAAATGTGTACAACTTGCCAATGATTATTTGTTATACAATTTGTTGAGTCTAGATTGGATTAGATTAGATTATAAGATTTCTTGAGTCAAACACACACTTGCTTAAATAACTCTCTAGTCTTTACTTGGTACTCTGTAGTCTTTAATGGTGACATTTTGGTAATAACCTGTAGTTTAATAGCAATTCAGTAGACCTTATGTATGGATAAAACCACTCTTCTTCCAGTGATGTTGAATTCTTGACTTTCACTTGGTCAGATTTTGATCGATTTGGTTGAAACAACAACTCCACCAGTAGTTCCTGCTCTAATTCAAATCACAGCTCTATATGAATCTAATAACTTGAGGAAAAAAAAAAAAGCTTGCTCAATGATCATCCAATCAGGGTACCTCTTTCTAGCCAGCCTCAGATCTCTTCTTTTTTATGTTTCTTGTTTCTATGAACTTCTAAAACATTTCCAGAACTTTCTTGGTTCCTTCAGGGTGGGTTTTATGTGGTCAGCTGTATCGGTTCATCTTGCAGGCTCCAAACTCTGTTTTTAATGAAGTGAACATAACGCCCACACACGCTTGCAAGTTTTGCCGATTTTTTTATTTTTTGGAAGATGATTATGATTGAGCAAACACAGGGTGGTCTGTGACCCCACAGGAATAGGTAGCTGTATGCACGGGTGCGTGACATAGACTAGCTTTTCCAGCTATTTCCATATATATTTCTTTATTAATCATTACATGGCTTGCTCATAATCCCACATGTTGACTTTAGGGCAAACCAAATTGTGCATACGAAGGATAAAAGTGAGGAAGCTAGTAGGACGGAGAGCAACGAAATAAATAAATAAATTAAGCAATGCACTATATTTATGCAAAAATCAACATTTCACCCTGTATGAAAAAAAATAAATAAATACTATGATTAAAGATTCAGAAATGAAAGTATTTGACATTGGACAGATCTAAGGCACCCTACCTTGATGATCATAAAAGGCAAGCAAAGCTGGAGATGCCAAGATTTGAAGTCCATCACAGCAGGGAGTCTGGAGATGGTCATGTGCAATAGTTGATTTATATCTAAAGACCGTCGGATTTAAAGCAGTTAGAAAAAAAAAAAACATTTTTGTTTAATTATTCAAATCCTGCAAATTGTTCCAATGAAACAACATGATATAGATTTTTCCAGTTATGTTTTTTAAACGCGTTTAAATGCACATCAACATTTCCCAGAACGCAGATATTCATCTAAAACTTTTATGAAGGTCCTTTCCTTGCTTACAAAAAAATCCATATAAGCAAATACTCTAAACAGAAAGAAGTTAAAGCTAAGAAAAAACATGATCATCTCTGTACAATCATTTTTTATTTATTGTGTTTTCCTTGCTAATGTATTTTTGTGTTATCGCTATCCTTTAGCATTTTAACCCTTTTTAGTACCTAGCATCTGTGCTTGTTATTGGTTTTGTTTTTACCCTCCACTGTTGTTCATTGGTTTTTGCTTACTCACACTGGGATATATTTCCTATCTTGCTATTTGTGAATATCTAGCTAGCTTGTGTGCGCATTGTCGCTTAGTTTGGTGTTATTCTTATAATTTTTTCTGAAAATTCTTATTCAATAGTAACACACTTCCTTAATCCAAAAACAAGCAAAGGGAAAAAGTCTTTAAGTCTAGCCAATCTGTTCTACACTGTTTGCTGAGAGTTTGAATTAATTAAATAAATGACTCTTTAGGATCGACGTGATCATGCTTGCTCTAGATCCTGTAACCAAACGTTTAAAAGGTGCAAAATTAATGGTCTCCCAGTCTTATAGAGGGCTTATACAGTGCATCCGGAGTATATTCACAGCGTGTCACTTTTTCCACATTTTGTTATGTTGCAGCTTTATTCCAAAAATCAAAAGTCTCAAAATTCTACAAACAATACTCCATAATTACAGCGTGAAAGAAGTACATAGGTAAGTAACCCTAACCCTGTAACAAAAAAAGTGAAGCTCTGTAAATAAAATGCTGTCAAGATATTATTTATATACATATATATATATATATATATATATATATATATATATATATATATATATATATATATATATATATATATAATATGTATATAAATAATATCTTGACAGCATTTTATTGCACAGTTATATTACTGAGCAGGGGTGAGAGAGAGAGAGAGAGAGAGAGAGAGAGAGCATTTTGCAATGACACTGTGTACCCTGCTGTTATAAAGAACTTGGCCAAGCAATTACTGGGTGAAATTCCTTAACTGACTCGACTTTTAAAAAATGGCCTGCGTATAAAATATGCATATTAGTAATTGAGCCTCTAAACCTTTTTTCTCTCTCTCTGAGAACATTTCACACTTTCCCAATGCTCTTTATATAATAATGGTGGTGGTTGTGAATGAACAAGCCTGAGTCCTGACCCTTTGATAAGGTATTAGGAAAGGAAGGAAAGTCAAATTCTGCCCAGATTAACGCTTTAACGTGACAAATGAACAGCCGCCCATAAACCTCTCGTTCTTTTTTTTCTATCTTTTTTTACAGCTCAAATTGAGCGAGTCAAGAGTCCTTGGACTTGGCGAGGACTGACCCTTACTGCTGATCGAAAAAGATGACTGCTGATCGTGGATAAAGACTTGTCTGCTGGAGTCTGACTCGGAATCACACAGATTAGTCTGAGATACTTGAATGGCAGTTCTATTAATACAACACGTGTGATATTAGGTCAAAGACCTACATACTTAAATCCTGAACATTTATAGTATGCGCCTCTTATATAAAGCCAGAGAGCGGCATGGCTGCGTGAGGCTTCACTGCAGTGAAGTTAAGGCCTTTTTTTTATAAGGCATGAAAACATTTCTCCTCAGTTTTGGAGCTTAATGAGATTGCTAATGTGATTCTGTGATGGGGTTGTGGTTTGTGCCTGGGGCTGGACACTGCTTTCAGAGAGACACACATACATACGCATATGCACATTATCGTTTTTTTTGTCCCAAAATACACACTCTTTCAGGCAATGCCCATGCTGTCAGTGCAGTGGCACTTTTTTTAAAATTTCTAATAATTTACTGTAACTATTTATATAAGACAATGATTACTATAGTACTAAGAGGAGTGTGTTTATCTGACGCCACATGCCCTTTATTTCATTTATAACTAGCTTGTACAGTGTGCTTGGTAGTTTATGTAATTCATGAAAATATAAAACATTTAAGGGATAAAACACAATGTGTGTGCAGGTATAAAGAAGCAATCCATCGAATTTATTCCTAAGAACAGCACATTCTGCATTTTTCTCAAATTATACCGGTTGTGGATACCTGTTATTAAAACGTTGTACATTTCTCGTGCAATAAAAAAAAATTATAGCTTGTCGTGTTTGTCAAGAAATCAGAAAGAACAACAAAAGTTTCTTAAAACCAACTTTCCTCTGGTGGAAAACCTAATAATAGTAACAAAGCGCTAATATTCGAAGGAGTCTCCAGTGTGAGAGTCAAATCTGTGTGATCTGTTTTTCTTTGTTAAATATCAACGCATTATCAGTTTATTTGTTATTGTAGGTTACGCCGATCATCCATCATATACATTAAGCCAGCGTGAAGAAACAGTGCTGTGGTACGAGGCGCATAATCTAAGATTCGAAGCCCGTCTTCATACAGAGTAATAAAGTTTGCTCCGTTTCTGCATGAATTGTTTCTCATAACGTGGCTGTGTTTATTGTTCGGCTCCTTCATTTCTTACACAATATTAAGACCTGTAATTACTGTTAAGAGCATTAAGGAGAGATCTTAAGTATAATTCGCGGTTCGTGAACTGTTTTTAAAAATTACACTTAATATAATTAAGTTCTGTCATTAGGCCTAATCCCTACAGGCTACGTGTGAATGCTCGCCTTAAAAAAATTATATATAGAGAGCTGCAGGGAAAAATTACATACGTTTCTGTCCTTGGGAAAGGTTCGAGTTCTGCACAATGCTTCCTTGTGAGGTAATTATCTGTGCTTTGAATGGGAGTAGCAACAGTGTTAAGTCCATTAAAAACTGAAAAACAGCTTTGCCTTTGCATAATCTCTCTCACACACAGACACACACACACACACACATGCACAAAAGAGCTGGCATGAGGCCTTGTACGATCTGTACAACATTCTAAAGGGTTAATCTTTGTCAGGTTAGGATTGTACCATGATTAGAATTAGAACAGTTAAGGGTTCCTCAAGTCAAACTGATAAATCGAGACCCCTTAAGGATTCTTTAGACATTCCACAGTATTACTATGATTTCTTTAATATTAAAAAAAAATGGCTAGGGATCATGGCGAAGGAGAAGTATATCACCTTAGGACTTCAACATCCAAGTGGTAGTAATCAGGTGATTCTGATTCACTCTGGGATACACTACTTTTTTTTTTATAATAGCTTTGTTTCGTTTCTCAATTGGCCTACATTTGACTGCTACTCAACATTTTTTTGGTTAGGTTTGTTTCTAAATTGAAGGTGCGATTCATTTTTATGCACATTAGGGTAATGTCCCTTACCATTCTGCCTTTTTGGGCTCTTGAGCATGGGTGCTCTGTTGCGGGAATAGGGATAAAGTGCTCCGCCATGGACGTCTCAAGCCTGGCTCTGAAAGGAGGAGGGTGGGCATTGGGCTAGCAACCCGACCAGCAACAAGACTGCTATGGAAACGGTAAGTAAGCCATCAGGCTCTTGCCACCCAAATCTCTCAGTGACATTGGACTACTGATCAGAAGTTTGTAGAATAAAAGAAATAGCATAAATATAAAAGCATTTCTAATAGAAATAAATCAGGAATTGTCTCCATTATCTTGTCGTCCATGTCACATTGTGCTATCTAAGACCACTGGTCTCAATTCATGATGAATTGGTAACAATTATTTATTAGTGAATCAGAACTTCATACTGTGTTATGCTGGCTTTTTAGCAAGCAAGGATCTTGAACGGGACATCTTCGGTCATTTGGGCATAAACTTTTTGTTTGCACGACATAAACTCTGCAGGAAAACAGACAAAACAAGGTTAAAAAGTTAATGAAAACATGACCATGTTTGGGTGAAATTTTTTGTCACTAAATCACTTCAACACGCATGTCCTGGAAAGTTGAAAGTCTGACAGGAAGTGTCTGATAGGAAGTGTATAGTGTGCGAGAGTGGAAGTGTGGAGGAATGTGTGTGTCGAGGTGTCAGTGTGTCTGTGTTTGCCAGGGTAATGAGACCTGAGCGTCCCGGTGGCATGGTAGAAGGGGGAGGGAATGTGTGTCAGGATAACTGACCGCTAATGTAAGCAGATATGATTATACCTCCACTGACACACTGCTGAGCGCTCACAATTACACTCCCCTGGAAACGCATAATGACTGATGTTCCTGCTCCCCAGCTGGGGCCCTACAGTCATAGTCATGATCAGGCATCCTAATCAGCCTTCAGCTCCTGTGCACGCACTCACACCCACACACACACACACACACATTTACACACATTCACATACACGCTGCGCATTCAAATCGGTGTTTGTGCATATCAAAGGCTTTGCACAAATACACACAAATACACACACTAGCAAAACACATAATCGCATATCTACCGGTAAAAACGTGATACCAAAATCAAAATGCGTATTTAATTTGCAAGTGTCTGTGTAAGAGAGAGAGAGAGAGAGAGAGAGAGAGAGGAAGAAATGGAGAGGGAGAGAAAGCTTGTAGGTGATGAGACAAGGTGAGTATGACCTTATTAGCTAACAGAAGCAGAGCGCAGAACGGAAATCTTTATTTTTAGCATTTATGTTGAACTACTTGCATCATTTAATGAGATTATCTCTGACTCCATACCTGCTATTATCACTGTTCGTCCTTGTACAAAGAGAAAAATGGGTTCTCAGTGAGCTCACCTGGATAAATGAGGCTAATGAGGCAACAACGTGCTGGAAGTCTAATCACAGATTAAGGCCCGATTATATTAGACGATAAGAAATGACACACAGTAGGTGAGGTTGAGCTCCTGTGCTTTTTACACAACCCCCCATTTTTCTCTCGATCTGCTTCTTTTTGGCGGTCGTAACCGAATTCTGCATATTTTAAAAGAAATATGGAGAAGGCATCTTGTCAGAATTAAAGTTCTTATTAAAGTGAGTACGTTAAATTATGTACAAGGCTTATTCGTGAATGCTTAACTTCACCATCCTGCATTTTGATCTGTTCTGCCAAAGATAATCTACGATAAAAGACTAGTAAAAAAAATATGGGGAATTCAAAATGAATAGCTTTTGGAAAAACATGGAGAAAGCAAGATAACGAAGTGACACAAAACAGGTGAACACAGTAAGCTAACAAACAAATGCCAGGACAGGTGGCCTAGCATTAGACAGAGGACTGAAACAGAATGTGTTTGTTCCCATTGGGATTTGTGACATGATTATTATAATAATTACATTTTCAATTCATATTTATGTGTATGGCGTATAATGTCATATAAAAGAGTGTATAAGTTAAGTGCCTATAAGTTTGTTCCTTGTAAGTTGTAATGTTTCTAATGAGCGACCCAGTGGCAAAGAACAACTGGCTGAGATGGCATGAAGAAGAAACCTTGAAAAGAACCAGACTCAAAATGGAACCCATCCTCATCTGGGTGGCACCGGATGTCCATTCATTACCGTTCCCTCATTGTTGAGTTCAGTGATAGGTGCTTAAATGCAAACTGTGGTCCTGAGCCATTAAAGCAGACTGTTAGTATTAATTTAATTAAAATGTAACCTCAAAGTTCTTCAGTTGCCCAGTAACTTTAAGGATCTTTACATTGTTTATGTGGAACCATCCTCAGCTAGTCTCCAATTGAGGGGAATCAAAATGAATCTGGCAGATCCGAAGAGAAAAAAGGTACACTGGTCACTGGTTTTCAATCTAACATCAACAATGTTTGAATTCATTTGAAGCTCGCTCCAAATCTTTTTCTGTAAACCCACATCAGATGCGTCAGAATGGGTTAAGATGAGCTATGAGTCATATACTGATAATGTTAAGGTTAAAATTAAGAGTTTCTAATGATACCTCGGGGGTTCTTTGTTTTGTCTATCAGAAGTATCAACTTTTTGGGGATAACTTTTAAGTTCTCAATGTATACTCTAGCAAATATGCAAATACGTACTACAATAATTTTCTGAATTCAGAATTCACACCCCTGATTAGGAAAAAAAAAATTACTGTCACTTGGGTCAAATTTCCAAGTGCCCACCTCCAAGTAAAGTTGTTTAAATTAACCCTAAATATTGTATTTAAGTTCACAATCTTTGAACACCCCATTCCAGATTTATTCCCCATTTGCCCATAACATTTACTCTTCTGGGAAGATGTTCCACTAGATCCTGAAGTGAGCCTGTAGGAATTTGTGCATTAGTAAAGTCAGGTACTAAAGTAGGCGAGGTGAGAAGGTCTGGGGTGCAGTCAGAGTTCCAGTTTATCCCAAAGTGTTAAATAGGGTTGGAGCTCTATAGCAGAAGCTCTTCCACACAATTCCAACCCCTGTAAAACATATCTTCATGGAGCTGGCATTGTGCACAGGGTCATTGTCATGCTGGAACAGGTTTGGGACTCCGAGTCCAAGTGAATTTTACTACATCCGAAAAAACATCCCTGCCTCCAAATTTGTGGTAATAGTTTGGCGAAGATATGGCTGGAAAAGTCAGTAAGTCAGTACACTTTTGTATATATAGTGTATTTTGTGAGGTCATTTGTCCCAGGCAGTGTTTCTGACCTTCATAAGTCTAAGTCTGTGTGTGTGTATGTGTGTGTGTAGACTTTACCGACAGTGCTACAGTCAGCGAAAAAAGAAAAGCCGGATTCTGCGATTATTAAGTGTCAGACACACACACACACACACACACACACACACACACACACACACACACACACGCAGACTTGCAGACGTCTTCTCTACAGGGTGTCTCCATGTCCCAGTAGAACAGGTTTGTGTGTTCTCTGATTTGTTGTGTATTCTGGGTTCTTCTGCTGGCACCAAGAGTGACCACCTGCTCAGAGGGTCTCTCTCTCCTCCAGCCAGAGGAACAGCTGGCCTCTCTTCTAACACACTGATTGGCTAATCCCTGGTCATCTCTTTCTTTCTTTCTATCTCGATGCAACCCCCCCACACACACAAGTTCGTTTTCGTTTTTTTTGCTGCTCCCTCACTCCAAGTGCCTGACATTGAACTGTCTCTGAATGTGCCAGATCTGAGTACATTCTGTGCACACACACACACACACACACACACACACACACTGTCCTTCCCCTGGCTGCAGAATTCCAGGACCAGCATATGGAGAGTGTAAATAATTTAACGAGGTCAAAAGACTCGGACAGAGCTGGAAGCCTGACTCGGCTGAACTGGGACACGGTATCATGTAGGGCATGATGGAAAAAAAAACTGTACACTTCATCAAGTGTAAATCCTCAATGTTTATTTTAGACAACCACAAGGTTTCGACTTTATCTTCAAATATTATATCGTTTCCGATTGATCAGCTGGTGATGATACTTTTCCTATAAGAGCAGCTCCGAGAGCGTTCCAGCCACAGATCACAGGTTTATACTGTAATAATATGGATTTGTTAGGAAAACCTGCTCAATAGGTAGCTGTGTACCTACTTAGTGTTCTACTGTGAACACTTTTTTTTTAATAGAAAAAAAACCGACTAGCATCGGCGAATAAAATGCTTCAGTTTATGTGCTTGATTGGAAACTGATCAGCTTTAATAACTGCATGAAAACACTGCAACCGATTTCGATTATCTTCCGATGATCTGAGCGTTTTTATTTTAAGGTTTGAGGCTTGTTTTGCTGACGTCCATATCCAAAACGAGTTAACACTCAACTGCTGAGTTGTTATTGTAAGGGCCCTGTGCAAGGACCCAGCAGTGACAGCTTGGTTTGGACAGATTTGAACTTATGATCTTCTGAACCTGTGCAGTTCAATGCCTTAACCAGTGAGCTACTGCTTTCATTTCAGAAAAAGTGTCCACTGTAATACTCGCTGATGCTCATGAAGGCTCAAAAAGGACGGCTAGTTTTTTTTTAACCGGAACAGTGAAGCATTAGAGCAGTGTAGCATTGAAATATCTGAGATGAATGCCTAACTACGCCTAATCTCTATGGAAGTGCTCATGAAATGTTTCGCTGCGCATTCAGAGATGCAATTTGACTGCGGTAAATTCCTCAAGCAGGCTGTAGGTGAAAACTTCATGGGCCCTGTGCGGTACTGATTCGATTGTGGCGTAGCGGCGAGGCAGATTGATGGCTGTTTTTACACGGGAAGATTTAAGGAGCGCACCAAGAGCCATGTTTCCCAGTCTACATGTCAAAGAACACACGACCGAGCCAATAGCAACATTAGGTCACCCTTTACTGAGAGAAAGGAGGAATGAGTGAGAGAGAAAGGGAGTTGGAAGGGTGTGTGTGTGTGTGTGTGTGTGTGTGTGTGTGTGTGTGTGTGTAAGAGCGAGAGAGAGAAAACATGTTTTTACAACATGGTGTGCACCAATTAGTCTATCAAAAAAAAAAAAAAAAGAATATTTGACAGTTATTTAGTCAGAACCCATAAGGAAAATTTTCTTTCTTGCTTTTTTTCTGACTTTCTTTTATTTAGCTATTCTTTTATTCTTTATTGGTTCTTTCTTGCTTTCTTTCATATATTGCTTTTATTTTGTGACTTGTATTTTGCTATTTCTTGCTTCTTTATTTCTTTTTCCTTCTTATTTTTCTGGATTGCTTTTATTTGGCTTTTTTGCTTCTTTCTTTCTTTTTTTTCTTTCTTTGGAGCTTTATTTATATAACATTGTTAAGGTTAAAGTGAGATCTCATAGAATGATTATGCACATACCTGTGTGTTTGTGTGGAGGAATTGGTTTATATCTTGGTTTGGACCAAATGTCCCCAGAAAAACTTAAATTTGACAGGCAAATGTCTCTATAATTACAATATCTTTCCTTCTTGCTTTCTTGATTTCATTTTACTGAGTAAACTGCAACTTGTTGTCAGGGGGGGAACTATCTGGTGCTCATATGGATTGTATGCCTACTGTGTGTTTGTGTGTTGTGCATGTAGTAATGTAGTCTTCCTGATGGGGACCATCCAGTTATTATTGGTCTCTATTGACTTTAAAGAGACATGTGGGTGGACCCTATAAGCAAAATCTCTTTTGATATTTTTTTCCTTTCATTTTTTCAATTTTCCTTTTTTTTTTTTTTTATAAAAACTGCTATGTTAATAAAAGGTCCTCACAAGAATAGCCTGAAAAATGTGTGTGTGTGTTTAGTGGCTATTTGTTTATAACGTCTAGTGAATCAAACACCTAGAATTTCCTTAGACTTTTGGCTGGTACTAAAAAGAAAAACTTTTCCTCACAAAGGATAACATGCTGTGTGTGGGAATGTTTTCTTAGTAGGGACCAGCAAAATGTCCCTACAAGTATTGGAATATCTGTCAGTTTTGTCTTTGTTGGGACATTTGTCTGGGCCCCATTAGGAAAAAATATTTCATTATTTTTCTAAAAAAAAAAAATAATAGTTTTAATAAAAGGTCCTCCAAAGGAGTGTGTGTGTGTGTGTGTGTGTGTGTGTGTGTGTGTGTGTGTGTGTGTGCATGTGTGTGTTTTGTGAGTCCTAAAAAAATGTGCAAATCTTACTGAGCTGCAGGCAGTGAATCATCAGAAGAGATCGACTCCAAACATACCATGAAGCTGCCCAGTGTGCTCTCGCTCTCCCTCTCTCACACTCACAAACACACACACACACACACACACCACACAAAGTGGCTCATATACAGTCCTTCTTGCTTTCCTATTAGAACCCTAAACTCCCCTTGCGGTATTTTTTATTCTTCAAAAAAAGATGTAAAAACCTGACCCTGGCCAGATGTTGTCTTACCTGGAACAGCTGTGTGCCAAGGCTATAGTCGCTCCTATTACATCAGGAAGCGTGAAGCTCAATCCACCAGGCTGGATCTCACACTCGCCATGGAGTTAATGCCGCATTGTCTGGGAGCGTATTATAAAAGCAAGAGGCACAAATGGAAATTCCAGAGTGCTCCAAAAAAACAATGGCTGCATGATGTCACTCAAGCTGGCACTTACTACAAACAGAGCAAAAGAAAAAAAAAGAAAAAAAAAATCCAACTGGAGCTCTCGGCTTCTTAATAAAAAACATCAACCGAGGCTGGGCTCGATGAAAACTGTGACATCTCAGCTTGGAGAACGGAGCGTACGTGATTAAAATAAGCACCTCCGCTTTCTCATGTATCTCGAAACATCTTGTGCACGCATGTATCTGTGTGTGTGTGTGTTTGTGTGAGAGGAAAAAAAGGTGGACTGAGATCAGGTGAAAGACGGGTTCCACTGTGTATCCGTTGCACAGTTTGGTTTCTGTCTCGCTACTTTCATCAGCTTCGTTTGATGTGTACTTTTTAATATGCATCTCATCCGAGACGTTTCTTTCCCCCTTTTTATCCTGTACAATTCATCTTTTTTTTCTTTTATTGTTTCTTTTTTCCTACTTGCTTATAATCTTTTTTGGACCGAATGCACTAATTACTGTACCAAAAAATAAAATGGAGAGATCGTCATCCTAACTAGCTTTTGAATTTAAATCAAATAAATTCAATTACATTTGAAAAATGTTTTAAAAATAAATAGAAATTTCAAAAATGATACAATCTATACATGCACATTTTTTTGTAAATAAAAAGTTTAATAGATTTTTTTTTAAGTTGCAACTACATACGGTATCTTGCATTTATAAATAAAAAGGTTTTTTATTTTTTATTGGGACACCTGACTTTTTTTTTTTTTTTTGTCATATTTGATTCTTCTCCATACTGTTACCACAATGTTAGATGTATACATTTGTAACTCCAACTGTACCTCCCTGTGCACAAATCCAGCTCCATGAAGATATGCTTTACATGGGTTGAAGTAGAAGTAGAAGATCTCCTGCTTTAGAGCTCTGAACTCAACCCTACTGAACACCTTTTGGGATAAATTGAAATGCTGACTGCACCCCAGGCCTCCTCACCCTCACCTACATTAGTATCTGACTTTACTAACACCCTCGTGGCTGAATAAATCTCCACAAACCCACTAGTGAAACATCTTCCCAGAAGAGTGGAGGTTAAGATAATAGCCAACAAATGAGGACTAAATGTGTGGAATAGGATCCTTAAAAAAGTACATACGATTCTTAGGGTCAGGTGTCTACAAACTTTGGTCCGTAGAGTTTATTATTTTGCCCTACAATTATCACTGTAGCTTTTATTAATTATGACAAAATAAGACAAAGAATAAAGAATAAACATTCCATATCACATTTTTTTATTTATTTGGCTACGTTTATTCGAGCATGGTCATTTCCAAGAGGAATTACAAATTAAAAATTCAATAATACTTTTACAAAGACATTTCAGGAAAGATTCTTATTTTTTTTTTATCTCTCTCATGGTATAATACATTGTATTTATTTTAACAGTCCCTCTTCATTTTTTTCTTAAAAAAAAAAAAAGAAAGAAAAACAAGATGAAAGTGGAATTTTTTTTTTCTCAGTCGAAAATACAGTGTTTCACAATATTGTATCAAAAGTTCCCAAATTTGGAATTTTTTTTCCCCAGTAAACTGGAAAAAAAGAAGAAAAAACAAAACAAAACAAAACAAAAAAACCCAACAACTAAAAGAAAGAAGCAGAAAAAAGTTGACAATGTTTTAAAACACAATAAATGCTCTCTTTACGTAAAATTTGCCCAAGTGATCTTCATGTTTTTCATTTTTACTAAAATATATCTATATATTGAACTATAATACTGTACACTACAGTATGAAATAAATAAAATCAGAAAATACAAAATGGGCCACATAAATAAAAATGACAATAAAATGAATTGACTTTCTTTTTTTTTTCTTTATTTGTTAGAGAGAAACAGTTTGGCGCAATACTGATTTTTAAAAAAAAAAGGACAAAGAAATAAAAAAAGGGAAAGTAAAATTGCACAAACGTGATGTAAACTAAAGAAAACGAGTGCCTACTCTGCTAATACTGAGGAGGAGGAGGAGAAATCTTCATCTGAACGCAAATACTGGCGAGAGCGACAGCACGTCCGTCCTCCTTTAAACACTGTACAAGGATGGCACTTGTAGAAACACACAGATTAAAAGGTTTGCATATAAGGCTTTGTATTTTTTTCTTTTTCTTTTCCTTCATCTTCATCATGAATCATCTCTTGTACAAGAGAAAACAACTTTACAAAGGCTTTCTTTCCTTCATCGCCGCCTTCTTTCTTCATCTGTCGGCGCTCCGGACCGTTTCACTTGCTCTACGCTGTCTGTTTAAGACTTCCAACAAAAAAAATTGAAATTGAAATAAAAAAAACACCTGAACCGGTATCGATTTAAGTTCCTTCACATAGAATAAAAAATTGCAGAGGCCTAAAAACATGTGGCTAGCTGAGTAAACACCAGGGTGAAGAAGGGCGAAAGGGCACAGTGGGAGCAAGAGAATTCATAATACTGACAACCTGCAGCAAACCACGCCGCAGCCTCTTTTTTTTTCTTCAACACTATAAATATACATAGGCAATATTTTTATTATTTTTGTAGTGATTATAGAAGCAGAGTGCAATTGATTTTTTTTTGTACAAGTTACTAGTTTTGTGCTATAAATACTATGGAACACAGGTTTTTTTTTTTTAAAGATGGTAGCACCACACATAGTTTTTAGGCCTTAATACTGTACATTTAAAAAAAACAAAAAAAAATTTCATTTGTTCAATTTTTGCATAATGCAGTTTCTCACCTGTTACCCCCTCCCCAACCCCTCCCTGACTGGATTCCTTCTTTACACAGTCTGGCGCAAACCCAGAAGCTCGTGTGCGTCCGTCAAAAAAGTATATGAAAAAAGTCAACCAAAAAGAAAAAAAAAAGAGAAATGTGGAGGGGAGGCTTGGACAGGACACGACGCAGTAGTCTTTTAGAGGCCATCTTCAGGGTTGTCCTCATGGTCCGATTTGGTTTTGCCATCCAGCGAGCTGTCGTCCATCGAGTGCTCGCCGTTGTCCTCTTCGTCCCGCGCTGTGTCCAGGTCAGTGTCCACGCTCTTGTTCTCGCTCTCCTCTTCTTCTTCCTCCTCGAACTCGTCGTCCCTGCGTGCCAGCTTGCCGTAGGTTCCGTCCGGCTCTTTGGTGCCGCCGTTGATGCCGTCGCGCAGGATGGGTTCACGCTGTTGGCGCTCGGGGTAGCCGGGCGCTGTCAGGCCCTGAAGGAAGGCTCGGTTCATGAGGAGCTCGCTGGGTTCCAGGTGCCCCTTGTCGCGCACCTCTCTCTCGGCCGCCTCTCGTTCCTCGGCTTCACGTTTGCAGTACGAATAGCGGTGGTTCATGTGCTGCGAGTACGAGCCAGAGTGAGAGAAACGCTTGCCGCACTTGTCGCACTGGTACGGCTTCTCACCCGAGTGCAGGCGGGAATGCTCGATCAGGTGGTGCTTGTGCTTGAACGCCTTCTTGCAGATCTGGCACTGGTGTGGCCTTTTACCTGCGGAGACACAACGGGAACACGGGGCCTTTCAGTCCAAATCTGTACCACGCACACCCCTAAACACAATGTAGGACTCCAAAATGATGTGGAAAAGGGTGAAATCAAATGACTGTGATGGAAAAATGAGCAAATCTAACTTTTTATATATTCATATATAGTGCTTGAATGTGGTTGAATGTTTGTCTAAACTGATTTTAATTCTGGGGAGACACACTTGCTCTCTGTCGCTTACACACACACATACACTTACTCACAAACAGACACACACACACCGGCACGATCAGTGCCTAGGTTTTCAAGTTTACTTTCTGAAATTCCCTCCTAGAGATGAAGCATGAGAAAGCGGAAACACACACACTTTCGGGGTTTTTCAGCAGAAGAGCTTCGCTGCCAGAAATGCAACACAAATAAACCAGCGCACAAAACCAAACAAACACGCCGACCGCTGCAAACGAACAAACAAATAAAAGCTGAAATTGAAACCGCAGTCGTCTACGGCGACTCCACACCGCACATGCTGAGGTAGATTCTTAGAGCGATCAGTTGATTTATTTCTTTTCCTGTGACTGGAAATTTTGAATTCCTTTGGTATGCAATGGGCTGAAGGTTGGCTATTGATTTAGGTGACATTTTATGACATCATACTCGGGAAGATGGGACTAAATTAACCATAACACAGGGATATCTACATTATATATATATCTTTATATATATATATATATATATATATATATATATATATATATATATATATATATATATATATCCATTGTGTTAAACCGACTGAGCACATTCAGGCCGCATGTTTGACACCAATCACACGCTCTTCTTTGGCATTTCAACGCGCCCGAGATAGCGCTCGTCAAGTGGCACACTTAAGCACGCACATCTGGCCAATCAGTGGCCACAAATAACGCAGGAATGCTGCGTACCCTCACGCTGTACACCTCCGGAAAAAAAAAAAAAACGAAAAAAGAGAGGGTGGTGATTACTCTTGCCAGTGGATTCCTCAACCAACACCGGGTGATGCAATCGGGTGAAAGAGTAGCGGCATAAATGAAAGAGGCCTCGTTTTTTTTCCCGACACTCTGATGTATAATATACGACTGAGCTAATTAAAAAGAGACTATGAGTATTAGAGATAAAGGTTAAAGATCACCTCTGTTTGATGTGTTTTGGTGAAATGCCAAAGGAGAGAGTTATGCAAATATGTAAGTAGAATCAAACTAGGTCAACTGAACGAAAAAAAAGTCTTGTCTGTTTACTAATCTGATTATTTTCCTCACGTTTTTCCGACTTCCCTGTCAATAGGAAAGAAATGTTAGTTTTATTTCATTCACATCCAACTAAAAACAAAAAAAAAAAAAAAAAAGTGAACAACGAAACTTAAGTCGGAAAAAAAAAGGGAGAAACGAACCAAAAAAAAAGGACTACTAAGAGGAAGAAATAGGGGAGGGGTTTAATTAGAACACAGGAACAGGAAGTCAAAGAAATAATGGGGTAAAATAAGTGTCTGGAACAGTATGTACCTGTGTGCTCATATTTGTGTCTTAGGAGGGAACTGCTCTTCTGGAATGTTTTGTCGCAAAGGTCACACGCGTACATACCACTTTCTGTTTTCTTAATCTTCTTCCGGGACAGACAGGCGTCTGAGTCTGTCATGTCATCCAGGCTGGAAAGATAGTCTGGCGTACCGTCAAGCAACTCCCCCTGCAAAACAAACACGTACACGAATTTAGAAGCTTTTAATCCGATCCCCTGGTGACAATACCGGCTTTATAGCAGTCTATTTAAATATCAAACAAACCAAAAAAAAAAAGAAGATCTGAACCACTTTTATTATTTCCTGCATGATTTTCTTTTTTATTAATAAAACTGAAAAAATTCGCAGTCGGATTCATTACGTGGGATTCATAGCCCACGTTGCTGCACGGGCCCTAAATTAAACATTAAAATGTTTGTGAGTAGAAAAAAATGCATAAAAAAGGGGGCCGGATATTACAAATGAGCTCACTCTCGTTCTCCGCGTATGCTTAATATCACCTTTCTCCATAGATTTGCATTCAAATTTGGTTTAATTTTATACATGAAAGGGTGTTAATGCTATATTTATCTGCTCGTTCTTTACTGGGAAGATTGCCCCGATAGGCTAAAACTTCAATTAATGAGAGGGGGGGAGAAAGGAAAAAAAAAAGTATTATTGCATTAGAGGGCCATAATAATAAGAGAAAGCCTTGGCAGGGCATATTGCCACAGTCTTCTAATTTTCCAAGCCGTAATGATTAAATCAAGAGGTGCACTAAATGACCAAAATTGTGTAGCGCCGTTGCCCTCATTAAGAGTACTTGCTCCGGTCTGACAATGATTCTCAGACACGGGCGACGCCGGGCTTTTTAAGAGAGCCGCACTATCGTTCCGCAATCAATTTGAGCTAAATGCCCGTAGCTGTATTTTTTAAAATCTAATTTAATAACTTAGAATAGGAAACATTATTAATACTTTTTTATCAGAATGGTTCGCTCTATGTTAAACAGCCTTCAGCGCTGTGCTGTAATGAACACGACGAGCGTGCATTATTAATCCACATGTTCAAACTCATTTTGGTTTTTCTCTTTTTCGAGATACAAAAGAAAAGAGAGAATAGGGTGGAGGGAAAAAACACAGATCCAGAAAGATGGGAAGGAGTGGTAGAGGACGTGTGTGGGGGTTGACTTTGAGAGTCTTAAGCTGGGGACTTTGAGAGTCTTAAGGGTTAGTTGTAAGTTATTAACTCTCACTTTCGATGCCTTGATTCCTCAAACCTGAGAGGAAAAAGGTGGAGGCTGGGTGGCTAAAAGTGCTACAGAGACACACAGACACAAACTACATGCACTTCATGACAAAAATACACACATGATCACAACGGGCACAGATGCAGCGAGGAGCACTCGGAGCATCTGGCACCGTGACGCTTCCTGCCCTCGTGCGCTCAGACGCTAGACACTGGTAGTTTGCGAACGTGAGGCCTCCGTTGCTGTGAACACTGAAAGTGCCATTTGGTGCTAACACTAATGACGCATGCTACAGGAGCTAGCAGTGCTACAGGCCACTGTGCAGCTGTTTGTCAATTCTGTCTCCCTCGTTTGCCTCTCCGACATTTATCTCTCACTGCGCTCTTCCGCTGCTGAAGGCTGCGACAGGTGAGCTCTTCTCTCTCACTCTAAGTACCTTTTAATTAGCAGCAGAAAGATCCAGAGCACACTCCAGGCACGCAGGCACTGAGCAGCAAAGGAAAAAACTAAATAAAAGAATTCAAGGATTTTTTACCTGGAACCCTGGCTTCCGCTGGTACTTTCTCCGCTGCTGTATCTCAGCGAAACTGGCTGCTCCTGCTGCGTAGGTGTAGGCCATGTGTGGCAGGAAGCCCATATGGTCAAGCGTGGGGTAGGGCCGGAGACCAGGGAGACTGGCCTGAACTGGGGGCATAAAAGTGGCCGGAGGGAATGCACTTTGAGGTGGTAAGGAAGTGTACATGGGTTTGGCAGAGAACGGGTTAATGCCAAACATGGGGCTAGTGCTTTTCTCTAGGTTACCATTGGGGCTCCCAAAATCTTTCTTGGACAGGTATGCAAGATTGAGTGGCTCCTCCAGGAGTTCGCGGGGTGATGTAATGGGGTTGTGGTCTAAGGGGACACTGCTGGGCTTGGGCCGGCTCTTGACAGAAAGCCCGTGTTTGGATTCTTTCATGAGCTTTGGTAGTGAGAGGTCCAGTGGCTCGGCCTGCAGGTCCTCAGACGTGAAGCTGTTGGGTGTATAAGAGCTGCTGTGGGAGTTCTTGGAGGAGGCAGAGGACAGATTCAGAGGTGACGGCGTGTTGCTCCTGGAGTGGTCCAACTTCTCACCAAGTTGCCTGGGACCAGGGAAGTGGGGTGTTTTAGAAAGTCTGAGGTGGATGTCACAGTTGTTTATGTTATGTAGCTCAGGGGTGGCGGGTGATGTCATTCGGTCCATAGGTTTGACCAAAGACAGAGGGGAACGAGCATTCATGGAGTCCTTGTTGGGCAAGTGATTAGTGGCAGGTAGACCAATCTCTATATTGTTCCTATCCAAGGGAGGCGTTCTGGAGTTGGCATATTGGTATACCTTTCTCTGCTCAAACCACTCTTTCACAAATTCCTGAGGAAGGCCAACTGCTATTGAGATCTTCAGTAGTTCCTCTGAGTTAGGCTCCATGTTCATGGCAAAATAAGCTTTTAGCACTGACATGTGGTCCTTGTAAGGGTTGATGGGGCTAGTAATGCTCTTTTCAGAGATGATTGGGGAGAACAAATGGGCATGCTTCTCCAAGAACATGCCTTGCTTGTTAGGTGTGATGTTTTCATTGGGCTGCAGAACAGCTTTTATTTCTTCATTCATTTTACACAGGTACCTTTCATGCTGATGCAAGGGAATGGGACCTGGGAAAGTCTCTTTGCAATACTGGCAAGAAAAAGGTGTAAACATTAAGTTGTTATCGTGCATCTTCTCCTCCGTACCTAAATCTATCATATGATTTAACTTCTCCTTCTTGATATTGCTAATTTGTCTCTTAGAGTCCGTGGTCAAGCTCTGGAGGCAGGCTTTGGCTTCATTGACCTTCTCTAGTGTGTAGTCAATGATGCTCTTGGTTGCTCCATTGTGGCTGATGACTGGAAGACCTGTCTGGGGGCCCCCAGGTGATCCCAGCCCTGGTTTCTTTTCCTCGATTACGGAGCCCAGCTCCTTCATGTAAGCCTTCAATTTGGAAAGTTCCTCCGGCTTGCAGTCCATCTTCTGTCGGCAGACTGTGTTGTCTACAATCTGAAGCACCTTCTGCACCTCACTCAGGTTGTTCCCTAAAGATGGGTACCCCAATAGTTGTCCTTCCATGCTCATCCCTAAGTGCTGGAGGGGACTCTGAGAGTTAGGGGCACTTAGAGGGCTCCCTCCACTCAGTCCACCGTTCAGGAAGGGGCCTGGTGTACCATAGCCATGTGAAGCCATCATCAGCTTATAGTCGTTGATGTCCAGTGGTTCTGATTTGATGTTGAGGTGGTTGGACTGCTCATGGAGGCCAAGGGGCTTGCCATTTTCCAGCTTGTGTCTTAGTTGGCTAATGGCAGTGTTGGTTGGAGAGGAAGAGGCGGAGGTTGGAGAGGAGCCAGGCTTCATGTTGTTCCGCATCCTGCCATTAACTGTGATCAAGCCAATGCACTTCTTACTACTGATGTGAGAACTGTAGGACCCAGAGTGAGAGAAGCGTTTCTTACAGTTTGGACATTCGTACGGTTTTTCCCCTGTAGGCCAGAGACAAAACACATTAGAATTCTGCATCTATATATTGTGGTTATATTCCAGAAGTGCTGCATTGCTATGAATAATGTATTCTTCCTAGAACAAAAATCTAATAACAATCAATACTGGTCTAAAAAGAAAATCTAATATAACTGCTTTATATAATGATCAACAAAGTAAAGCATCTGGCATTCTGATTAAACTGTTTTCTTTTGAGTTAGATGGGCCAAAGCCAAAAAAATACAACACAATTCATTCTTTGAAAGTGAGCAGAGGGAAAAAAACCCAACAGAGATTGATTTTTGTACATCTTCTGAAGTACGGAACAATCTTAACTGGAGGTAATGAATATTCAAAGAGAGCGCATGGGCCCATTGCTACCCACCACTGTGGATCCGCAGGTGCTCCTTCAGATGGTGCTTGTATTTGAAGGCCTTGCCACATTCTGTGCATTTGAACTTGCGGTTGCCAGCTCCCTGGTTCAGCAGTTGGTGCTGAGGAAGAGAGGGTATTTACATGAGCTCCTCACAAACAGAACAGAGGAAGAGTTTGGTACATAACCACAATCGGCACATCGCGCAACATGCCAAATGGCTCACGTTGTAATGCAGCATCTTGCTTTTCTTGCAGCTTCACTGAGCCAGCACGAGTGTGGCCATGATAATAGAGAACTACATACCTTTTAATTTCCTGACTCGTGTGCCAGCGAAGCATGGCTTTAGAATCTGGCAGTGCCGAGAAATAAATAAAAGGCCTTTTTTTTTTTATTTAAGAGTTTTTCCCTCATTAGAGAAGGCAATCTATTCCACTTTAATTAATTTGGGATAATCACTCGGACGAGATCCTGCATATTTAATAAAGCCTTCCCTCAATGTACCTGAAAATAAAGTTAATTATTTAAAAAAGGTGGGCTTGGGTAAATGTTACAGTTTGATAATTGGAAGTGAATTTCCAGGACGTTTAAAAATGCTTTAATAACACGTGAGTACAGCACGTAGGTTGTTCCGTTCAAAAGATAAAACATCGGCGCCGCGCCAATTTGCAATTCAAAGCGCGGCCCCCGTGGAGGAAAGGGGGTTGGGGGTAAAAATCTAAATATAATAGCGATAACAACAACAACAATACGGCGTGTAAGTGTGGGGAAGCAGTGGCGCACCAGGCGTGCACAATTAATTCTGAGTGGGAGGTGAATATGTTAAATGGCTGGGAGAACACAAAGGGTATGCAAGCGGTGGCGAGAGGAGCCGCCCATGATCTGCTCTGACAACTGGGCTCGCATTCCGGCAGGAGACAGATGGCGTAAAGGCAGGACACAGGGAGGATTGTTCAAACAGCAGCAACCTTCCGAGATCAAGCGAGGGACCCCACTACTCGCTCGTATGTTGCTGAGTTGCATAAACAAACAGCAACAGCTGCTTTACCCCCCGAACACCACCACCACCACCAATACCCCCGATGCTTTTTCCTCTTATCAACACGCCGTGAGGATGGAGGTCGGGTTTGAGCAGTGCCACCATTAACACGATCCTTTTGCTGTAATTATGAATGGCAGTAAGGAATGAGGGGGCTTTTTCAGCCCGACTGACGTGTTAGCCGTGTTGTGGGCGGAGGACCTGATTGAGGATTTGCAAATGATTGGCTGACAGTGAGTAACTCCCCACACTGTAGGATTTGGCAAGACTGCTTAGCATTCTTACTTTATATTAGTGGCAAAAATCGGGGAAAACCCTCGTAACACTGTGACTCATGTGACTCGTGTTGTTCTTGAGTTAGTCATGAAGTGTGTATTTGTTTTGCGAATAATATAGACATGAGAGTCGGCAAAGCTGGGGGAGGAGGGAGGAGTGGCCATAAAATGACTAAACAGGAAATCGCTGAAACTCTCAAAAGCAGTCCTCAATCAAACCGGGTGCATTTGGACTACGACGATTTCAACACAATCTGATTTTCGTGGAATAAAGCGGGGCCAGGGGGACCGTTTATAACAGGAAAGTCTTTCTACGTGAAGGAAGTACGCAAAAAAAAAAAAAAATAAATAAATAGGAAGTAATTTGTGGATTAGCAGGGTACATGAGGAGAATGGGCCATCTGCTCGTGTTTTGAGCAGACTGAGGAAAGGCAGGTGAGCAAGCTGCCAGTCCACACTGTATTAAATCACTCCGTTAGAGCTGGAACATTATCGCACGCAGATGAGAGACAACTGCAACGTGCCACACGAGCCGAACAGCAAAGAATTAAACGGAGGGTTTTGACGCGCCGCTTCATCTGGGGATCGTTTGCCGCTCGGTGACGGGAGCCTGGAAAACGACTCACTCTTACGAATGATTAAACAAATAATTTTGCTCTACCTGCCATTAAAAAGCGATGTTTGCACTTCCAAACAATGTGGACCGGGCTACCTAATTGGCCGACGCACCGACTTTTAAAGAACATTAACAAAAAAATGAGACTGAATTTGAAGCGCAGATAAAATTTCGAAATTGGAAATTAAAACAATCATTCGATCGTGAACATAAGACTGTAGAATCATATGAGCAGGCCATCAAAAAGCCATTTAGGCCTCTATTAAGGCTATTACCAGTAAAAGATCTGCATCTTCAAAACGCCATGAAAAATTAATAACGATTGCCAATCAAAATGATCTCTTTTCTTCATGGGAATACAGCACATTAGAAATAGTGTAAAGTCAGAGGCCATACATATGTGTGTGTGGCAGGGAGAGTATTAGAGAGAGTTGATGAAAGGCTGGCAAATTGAGAGGATAGATAGAAGACAGAAGAGTGGAGCGGGCAGTGAAAAGAAGGAAAGAGAGAAAGGGAGAGAGCAAGCACATGAGCGAAATACAGTTTTAAGAAGGGAGGGCAGGGCATGTGACGCTCACCTGATCTCGTCCAGGCTTGTGCGTGGCCATATGTCTCTCCAGCTGAGTGCGGTAAGCAAAGGAGTAGTTGCACAGAGGGCAGGCGAAGTTCTCTTCGTTCTTCTCGTGACGGTACTTGATGTGCTCCTTTAGGGAAGTCAAGCGCTTATAACCCCGGTCACAGTAGGGGCAGGTCAACAGTTGGGCAAAAGCATCTGGAGTTCCAGGTGGCAGGTCTGTGGCAGAGACAAGGAACGAGGGAACGAGAGAGAGAGAGAGAGAAAGAGGGTGAGTGAGAGAGTGAAGGAGTGAAGGAGGCAGAAAAGATGGGAAGGGGCAGCGGGCCAAAAGGTCAGCAAATCAATGGCAGCTAATTGGCACTATGCCCAGACTGGTATGGGAGGTATCTCTACAATCTGCTATGCCGAGTGCCATCGTCAGGCTTGGCACTGGAAACCCTACACACACACACACACACACACACACACACACACTAATGCAGGAGCCCATACACTCGAATGAATTTTCTAAGCATTCAAAAATAATAAATACATATAAAATAATAATAAAAAAATAAACAAATAAAATAACTTTTAATAATATTAAAAGTTTTTTTTTTTTTTAATTATTATATATTTTATATTATTATTATTTATTATTCTAACCTCATGATATCTGATTTGTTGCGCATTTAATGAATATTTGATCTAAATATTTATTAGATCTATAATAAATATATAATATTTACACAATCAAGACACCGAATTTAAATGCGCAAATCATAGTAGTCTCAATAAAACTGATATATATGTATATATATAAAAAACATTATAGTTATTGTATCACAATACACTCAGTTTTGACCCTATACACAAATCCAGTCTTGACTATCACCCCATTTAGTCTCAGTCCAACTGGTGGTGTTTTCCATGTCTAATTTTTCCTCCCTCTCCTCATGAGTGAGGTATGTGTGTCCCGCCTGGCGCAATTCTCCCGACTCTCCCTGAGGATAGGGATCTGATTTCAGCGTCCTAACAGCTGCAACTCTCAATGAAGGTAAACACAAGGGTATGCAAGGAGGCGCGTCCTTACCGTTTTCCTCATGTCCGGGGCCCTCCGGTGTGCCCAGACGGGCGATTTCTTCAGGAGCCTCGGGGTAGATGATGGCCGTATCGGTGCGCTGCAGATACTCGGCGATGCTAACCACATGGCTCTCGCTGTCGGCCATCTTCCTTTTAGTGAAGAACTCCTCGAACTCGGCTGTGCAGTCCATTCGCTTCACTTTATAAAGAAAACGATAGAAAGAAGGACAGTTGGAATGAGTTCTTGGGTGCATGTGAAAAATGCAGGGCACTGGTAGCGTGTCCTCGATGTAATAAAACAGCTGAGTTAAAAAACTAAAACAAAACAAAGCAAAAAAAACTAAACATTAAAGTACTAGTTGCGAGGGATACGTCTAAATTACGACCTTATCTTGTCAACTAATAGCCACTAAAATAAGAAATATGGCTTAATCTAGCAGGAATGCCATTTGAATTGTGGAAAAAGGCTTTTAACGATAAACCCTATCCCCTCCTGCGCTTTAAATGTATTAGGTGCCGTGCGACGAGGGAAACTCGGGGAGGAAATGATGTTTGCTACAAGGCGCGCATTACTTCTGATTCCTCTAATCAAAGTCCTAACGAGACAGCTTGTGAAAAATTACGCCTCGGATTACAGGAAGTTACGATATAGAGATACCGAGAAGACGTTTTATCAGGGCGTGCGTTCTCTCTTTTTTTTTTTTTTTTTTTAACTAAATTACGATTTAATGGATTACTATTCGAAAATTGTTCAAATAGTGAAAAAACAAAGAGATGCATAGTAATCCAGACACGTCACTGTTGGCACCGTCTGAAAACTGGCAAGGTTCCTTCAGCTCGCTCCATTATTCATTATATTTGTATAGAGATTAGTGAGCGTGTCTCCTCGAGCCGTCTCATCTGTCAATTAGGCGGAAGTCTACGGAGAAGGTGACAGAGCGCTGGGAGATTTTATTAGCCACCTTTTTAATTAGGCCAGTGCCGACGCGAAAGGTAAACTGTGTACCGAGATTTGTCAGACAGTAAACATTTTATGGTCTAATTTGCTAAAAAGGTCAAGGTAGTGGACTGTGTCGATGTCAAAAATGTCTCGAAAATGTCAAAGTGCCAATGGACCTTTTGCGTTCCCTCTTCAGATCCGAGGAACTGGAGTGTATAAAACGGAGCCTTCGTTATCAGGAAGGAACCTACGCTGTGGTGTGTGCAGTGTAATTAAAATACACACATACACACACACACACACACACCTACCTAAGCCACGCTTATGCGATTCCCGTCTCGCGGGCGATGAGCTAAACATGCACGAACAAATGACTCCCTTTTGAAAGCCAGCTTTGAAGAGGATATAATCTGAACAAATTGGGTTTGCACACAAATTAAATTTTTGCCCTGGAATAAGATTTGGGAAAGTTGGAGCACTGACTAACGCTTCTCTATATTTCATTCCCGGTCTCTTTTTTTTTAACCTCTTCCATCTTTCATCTCTGTAACTCTTCGTTTCAAGGCTTCTGAAGCGAAATCGCACGTAATCCACGGGCGGATTTCCGAAAACAGTCCAGCGCGCCGCTCCGCTTTCCACGAAGCTAACATCATAAATGGAAACCTTTATTAAAATTCCATTTCCACACTGAAGAGTTTCCCGGTTCGTCCAGAGCCAGGGCTGTGGTTAGAGCTGGCACAGTTTGAAATTGAGGGAAAATTCGCTTTCTTTCTTGCTTTCTTTTTACGGCTTGGTTTATTTTTTTCAGTTACTTCGCTGGCGCCACGGCCAATCAAAGCGGTTGTGATGCGAGAGATAATGGTTCGATTGTAAGTGAAAGGCAGACCCTAACCGGAAACTACGATGCGTCTTCAGTACCATTGTACAGTATGGCGTGTGATATGTGAGTAATTACAAGAAAAGATATTTATGTGAAAAAATGTGATCTGTAAAATGGCCGTTTGTGGAAAAGCAGTTTTCTTCGTAAGATAATCATTAGATTCAAATACACAAATGGATCATGTCGCGGGAAATTACATGGAAATAAATTAATAATTATTATAATAATAATAATAATAATAATATTAATAATAATAATAATAAATTAATCATTTGGAGGACTCCTCTAAAAAGAAATTACTCATAGAAAAAAAAAATTAAACCAAATATAGTTCAGTAAAGTTAGTCATAGGGTTAAGAATCACGTGAAGTGAAAAAATAAAACAAAAGAATTATGCAGAGGGAAAAAAAAAATCAATTGTAAACAGTACATGTAAAAAAAATTATAAAAAAATCAAGTAAAAAATAATTATAATTGGGGGGAAAATCCCAAACAAATGACAAAGAATTAAAAAAATCACATAAAAAATGAATCATTAAAACACAAATGAATGCTGGTGGGGGCGGGAGGAATCACGTGAAAAAAATGTATGAGTCAGGCAGGAAAACTCCCAGGTGAAAATAAGTGAATCATTTCGAAACAAAACGAGCTGAATAAATAAATCGTGTTAAAAAAAAATACAAATAATTGGAAAAGAAATACAAATAAATAAACAAATCATTTAGAAAAACAAATGACTCACACGAAAGAAGAAAAAAAAAAGAAATGAATCGTGTAAAAAAAATGTGTGTTTGTGTGTGTAAAAATAAAAATCCCTCCATTAAAACCATACGGGATTATTCCCGTTTTTAAAAGTCATGTGACTTCGGGAAAGAAGGCAGGGGAGTGGGCGTGGCTACAACAACATCAGAAACGCATGAAGCTCACCTGTGCCATTCCCGATGGGCTGTAAAGCGGTGTCAGGCACCATGCTTTCGAAATCGTCCTTCAGTTCATCTGTAGAGAAAAGAAGAAGTACGAGTCAAAGGTCTGCGAGGAATGCAAACGGGTTCAGTTTCTTCCACCGGTCAAAAAAACGTATGCAATACGACAAGGAGGGAATGTCCATCTGAGCTTGCTGCCTTTTACACCACAAATTGAACTCATCGCATGACACCTCGCCAATCTCTTTAATGCATGCCGCTTCGGACGAAGGGGCAGAACCTCAGGTAAGACGGACATAAATAAAACAGCCACGCGAATAAAATGTCCCATAAAAACCCAGCTCTTGGGATTTTTCATGGTTTAGGTTCGGGGTGTCGTGGGGATGAGGACAAGAGCTCATTGTCAGAGTCCCGGAGACAATTAACTTAGGGAGTCCTTCTTGGGTCCTTCCGGCTTGGCTTTAGAAATTAAATCAAGGTATTTCCGAGAAGACAGAGGCTGTGATAAATATTGGCACACCTCCCACCGGCCTCTCATGCAAACGTTACGCATAACACCGAGCAGGAAAATACTGCCACGACAAATACTCTGTTCGCTTCATTTATTTGTTAGTCGGTTTGTTACGTTCGTTTGTTTCTTTCATTTATCAAAAACTGATATTTCAGATTCGAGATGCAGCATGTATTCATTCGGACATTTAATTTGCATGTGTGGTCATTAACATACGGACAATGGAGTTTTAAAAGTTACAATATCAGGAAACTAAAGGGACGATTTATGAGGGTGCACCATTTATATATATTTTTTTTTCAAGGCTTCGTGAATTCTGTGAAAATGAATAAAAATATACTTGTAGGAAGTGAGTTGTTGTAAAATAATGATTTCAGGAAAAAGTTATTTTGTTCATTACATACAGTTAATTCTAGTTTATTACTCATTTATAATAATGATAATAATAATAATAATAATTTTTTTAAAGGCAGGGCAGATTGTAAAAAAAAAAATAAAAAAAAATTCTAAATGTTTTTATAAAATTGCTTTAGTTTGCATCCTCCCCCTCCTAAAAAAAAAAAGTTTGATAGAATGAAATAGGTCACATTCGTGTCTCACGTTGATGATGTCACAGCGTTATAGTGGTGTGTACATTTCCTCCCATCTGCCACGTTCAAGATTTAAGCGTTTAACATTGGGGAACAAATCTGTTACACCGTATAATGAATTATTTCTCTCTGAATCCTCTAACAGCCTGGGAGATAAAATATTAAGGATGTAATGGGGAAAAAATGAACAAAATAAAACATTTACGAAATGACGATTGGGCAAATGAAAGGGGAAATATGTGCGTTTATACAGTAAACAGCGTGCAATGTAAAGTCCGGCTGAGGTAGAACGGGTCCATGTTGTTCACAAAACTCGTGCGGAGATGCTTTTTTTCTGATGGAGCAAAATAGCGTAGTCGCAAGAAAGGACAAAATCGGAACGTTTACGATATGCGACTATTCGGAAAGATGCGATTCCCGATGCACTGTACTATAGCTAGCACTCAGATACGGTAGAATTAATAATTTTTTTACTTGTTCGCAATTAAAATTCCCCCCAAAATTGTGTTTTTTTTTAAACCGTGTCATTAAGATTTATTTCAATCATTTCCTGGGCCGAAAATGGCGATTTTGGACACAGTCACATGACCAGCGAGTGCACAGCTATGTTCAGGAGTCACGTGAATAAGAAAACGTGTTAAAGACACGACGTCTCTACCGTCTAAATAGTGAAAAATAGGGAATGGTTAGAGAGAATGGAGCTTGCCCTCCAGTAGGAGGAAGACGTGGTCTATGTTGTTCCAACTCACACACACACACACACGCACTCATATATACGTTTCAGGTTTATCTGGGCAGAAAGGTTTATAGTTGTCGGTGTGTGAGGGAGACCTGTGTGTCTGGCTCCTGTGTCTGAGCGGAATAAATCAGCGCCGATCCGTCAGGTCGGGAGAGAAAGAGAACGAGGGAGGAAGAGGCCAGTGTTTCAGCTTCCCTCCGTGACCCCGGCGGTGTCGGCCGCCATTTCTCACCCCCGTCGCCAAACACTCCCTACCTACCAGCACACGGTGTGTTTCTTTTCAAAACATTCCGCTTAGTTTACGGCCAGTCGAAGCGCTGGAACCCTGCGCTGCAAAAACACACGGTTCCTTTTTCACTTTTTGTTATTCTCCTGCGAAAAAAAAATTCTGGGACTGGTCCGAGAAGAAAAGCAAGAGATGGTAGAGAGAGAGAGAGAGAGAGAGAGAGAGAGAGAGAGAACGAGGGGAGGGAAAAAAAAGGACCGAAGCGCCAAAGAAACGCAGGTGATTTATTTCAAAAAGCGGGCGGCTGAGATAATGATGTCACGCTTTCCAACACAAGTGCATTGTGGGATGGAAGAATGTCAAGGACAGTGGTTGTGATGGAGTTGAAGAGAGAGAAAGAGAGAGACACAGGAAGAGAAAAGGGGAGACATGGGACATGGACAGTGAGAGGGAGACACATTGAGAGAGAGAGAGAAAGAGAGAGAGAGAGAGAGAGAGAGAGAGAGAGAGAGAGATCAATGGACAAATTAAAGGAGGGATTGAAGAAGACAAAAAGGAAAGAAAGACTTATTCATGGACATATTTAGAGAGGAGACAAACATGCAGCGAAAAAGGGATAAACATAGACAGTGAGACAGGAAGAAAGAGAGACACTAACTAACACACAGGTCCAGAGCACCATGAGAAAGAAGGATGGTCAGAGATGAATAGAAAAGGCAGAGAGAGACAAACTGAAAGAGGGATTAAGAGAGACAAGGAGAAAGAGACATGTGCAAGGACAGATTAAGAGGCAAAGAGACACTAATGGTCAGATTTGGAAAGACAGAAACAGGCAGAGGGAAAGAAAGACAAACAGTGAGATTGAGACAGAGAGAGAGGGAGAAACTGTCAGAGAGAAAGAGAGAGAGAAACAGACAGATTGAGACTAAGGGAAAGAGAAACAGTAATTTGGACAGATTGAGGAAAAAGACACACACACATGCAGGACAGTGAGACTGAGAGAGAGAGAGAGAGAGAGAGAGAGAGAGAGAGAGGTCTTATCTCAAACTTGAGCTATGTGCCGAGGTTCCACTGCAGACACCGAGGCACCGAAAGAGTGAAAAAAAGAAAAGAAAAAAAGAAGAAGGAGAGAGTGAAAGTGGCGGCGAATTTAAGCAAGAGGGAGGGATTGCTTCCTTCACCCAAAGCTAATGAACTTCTCCCCTGGCTCTCAGATACGTCGCTCAGGTTTTATCACACACACACACACACACACACACACACACACACACACACACACTCTCTATCTCCCGAGTTGCAACACAGCTGAATCTCAGACACTATGGCTCCGAGAGCTTTTATCAAATTAACCAATACTCTCAGAAACAGGCACTTGTTTATCTTTCATGATTTACAACCTTCGGAAGGCAAAAAAAAAAGAAATTACAGTTGTAAAGCGGAATCCCTTTCCAAATCTATGACCAAAAAAAAAAAAAAAAAAACGAAGGGAAAATTGAGCAAGGAATATTGCGAATAATGATCGCGGATGGTCTCCTGAAGGGAATTCGGAGATAATAACGTTAATAACGCCAGTAAGGCGAGCTCCTCCTCTGTAAATGGCCGTATTATTTGGAGCGTATTAAATTTTTAGACTCCTGAAAGCTCCCTCTCTGCCCGGCCCCGCGCACAGCTAGTTCATTAGCCGAAATGAATAGCCGAGCCCGGCTCATTTAAATGGGGCTGTCTTCCACGGGCTCTCGCCGCACTCCGTTTCTGTCACACGCTTCCAAGAATCATTGACTCTTATTATACATGTAAATGGCTATCATAAAAATAAAAATTTCATTTAAGATTGTTAACGACTTTCTTTTCTTTCTTTTTTTTTTCCCTTCCATCCTTTCCAGCCTGGCTTCCTTTAATGATTACCCTCTCCCCCTAATTAAAAATATTTATCTCTCAAGCATCCGTGACTGCCGCTCGCTCGCCAGTGACTCTCGCGAAAGGAAAGAAGAAGAGGAAAAAAAAAGTTTGCCGGGTCTCCCTCGTTCCTAATGCGGCGCTAATTACAAACGAGGGTGTCAAGGAAACTCCAAATATCTTGCACTCGCCCAGGCTGAGCGTACGCTTAAAGAGGAATGGTTAGCTCTGGTGCTAATTAGGAAGTAAGGTCTTGGTATGAATCTTTTTTTTTTTTATTTACTTATTTATCAATTTAATTTATTTTTTTATTCTAGGCATCGCTCCCAGTCAGAAATGTCATTCAATTCTTTAGCAAAATGGATATGAAATCACTTAAACAAGGTCATAGAACATGCGAGAAGAACTAGTGAGGGTACATAACTATTTTTTTTCTTTTCTTTTTTATCGTTACAATTCATACTTTACAGAATCCTAATAAAATGTTGGTCGAATTCTTTAACGCTAATGATTGTAAATTTGAAAAAATCAATCATGTGATCGTAGCTTTCCAACCGTATGTGCTTCTTCTTCAAACTGTTCCCCCAAAGTTTGGGGGACACAATTTTATAGGACGTCTTTGAATGTGGTGGAATTATATTTTCTAAATGGGTTGGTGTGGAAGATCTCCTGCTGTAGAGCTCTGAACTCTTTTGAACATCTTTAGGATGAATTTTTCACACTGACTTTACCTCAGGCCTCCTCACCTCACTTACATCAGTACCGGACTTTTATTAACACCCTTCTAAATGAATCTCACACAAATCTCCACAAACACTCTCCAAAATCTAGTGGAACATCTTCCCAAAAGAATGGATGAAATGGAAATGTTAAAGGAAATGTTTTACAAATGTACAAATTAAATGTTGCCACTACTGTCAAAAAACTGCCTTTTGAATTGTAAGTGCCAAATTTAGTTTTCCTGGGTTCCTAAAATTATCAAATCTAAATTTTACACCTTAAAAAGTCTTAAATTCTCTGTTGTAGGTTTTAAATCATATGCTAACACTGAATTTAGGGCTCGGTTGGCTGAGTTGCTGGTTGCTAACAACATAGTTGCATGCTTGATGTTGTGATTTAGCTCTTAAATTTCATTCTTAATGGTCTGAAAAGGGTCTTAAACTGTTTGCATGCACCCCAGCTGAAAATTACCCACCTAAATGATAGGTCAGTTCCTGACAAGTGTGCTACAAACACAGTTTAGATATCCTTGGAAAAAAGGCCCTTTTGGCTTGACTATCCATGCTCAAAAAGACATTAAGTTATAGACAATGAAGTGCCTTGAATATAAAATTCCTAAATTGAAAATTGTGTTTATTTTATATATAAATACATGAAATCAGTCCTGGAGAAATCCAGAAAAGTACTGGCTTGAAAACCACGTCACGAGTTTATATTTCAAATGTTATGAAGACATCATTAAAAATAAGATGCCTACAAACATTTATCTAAGACTATACCTGGTCCTTTTCACCCTCCCCCCTGTTTGAGATCCACCTGTTAGACTCAGGTGGTCATTCATACAGGCTGCATTCATATTTATGGCGGCGGTTTGGCTATTCGCACAGACTGCATTCTTATTGATGGCTAGGTAGCCAGACAAGCTATTGTTTTACAGTCATGCCCATTCATACAGACTGCATTCATGCTAATGGCCAGGTATCCAGACAAGCTATTGATGGCCAGGTAGTTAGACAAGCTATTGTTATATAGTTATGGCCATTTATACAGACCGCATTCATATTGATGGCCGGCCATTCAAATGGACAGGACTGTGCCCAACAGCACACACACACACACACACACACACACACACACACACTTTTCAAGCATTTTTTTTTAAACAAAGCCCAGTTAACACGAGCTGGAAACAGCTGTTTGTGCAGAACTGAGAGCTGCATCCACTTCCTGGCATGCACGTGATGCTCTCTTTGAGCTTCCAAAGAGTAATAAAACAAAGAACTCGCCCACATGAATAAAAACCACTGATATATCGTTAGAATCCTGCACTCAATGGCTACAATTTCTATCGATCATGTTGTTTCCATAAAGCTACTGGCTAAGGTTCTGCCTATCTTTGACTATTTTGTCGGTGGTCTCATTGTCATATTTGTTGTTTTTTTATGTGAAAGTTTCCCCTGAAACAGATACAAACAACACACCTGCCGAAGTACCGTGAAGTAATACAGAAGAATAGGCATCAATTACAACAATGTTGTCCAGTGGAACCTTATCTTTCCGATTAAACTAGGGTTTGCAGCAGTGGATGTGTTTGTGACTGGTTGTTACAATCATAGTGAAAGTACTGCGATTTTTTATGCGTTTTGTTAATGTGCTGCTTACGCACATTCAGCAAATACATTCGTTATATGTTTTCCATTTAAAAACAGGGATCTAAAATCGATGTTTGAGGCTTACACCTTTAGAATGATATGTAATTTATCATTTACACTTGTCCCTTTTTATTTAATCTATTGTTGAACATTAACACCTGTGAACAATGGGCTATCACAGGCGCGGGTGTCCAGCTGAGGGCTAAGAGGTTAAATTTAAATTGGTGAAAATTGCAGGAAAAAAATTATTACGTATTTGAGAATAACGTCGTGTATGGATATATTGCCCATTCCAGCCTATCATTATTTGTGCTCACTATAAAACCAAATAAAACGGATACATTCACTAGGAATGGGGACATGACTTGACAATAACCTTTACCGTCGACAGAGCTTCTCATCATGTCGCTGTCGTTCCACACGTGCTCGACGCCGCTGTCGCGCATTTCGTCCTCTTCGTCGTCAACTTTCGTCATGAGGGTGTGGCCCAGTCTTGGAGATAGCGGAGCTGCTTGCTCGTGATTGGCCAGGCTGGCTGGACTGGCGGCGCCGTTCAGTAAGCCATCCTCTTCGGACACTAGCAGCTTGTCTTCTTCATCTGTCTCGGACCCGGTCTCCACGACGTTCTCATAGTTCAGAACTGAAACACAGAATCGAATGACTGTGAGGTCAAAAACTTGTCTGTGTGAGCAACCAGCTGCTATTCTGGTTCGCCAAAATAGCCTAAGATTCCACAGAGCTGCACCTTCCACACATGCTTCACATTCACATTCCAGCTCATGTAAATATATCATTAATATGCCTACGTTTCATTAGTAATTTATAACTCAATTTTTTTTGTATAATTCTGATTTCTGAGTATGTGTGTGTGTGTGGGCTGAATATATTTGGTGTTCAGGTGGATGCGTTTCTTTCTCCTCCGCTTTATCACTTTCCCCCATGCCTTTCCTTACAATGAATAATCTCTGCCGATATCTTCGCAACGTACGATATGTCAGCAGTGTCGGTGACACGTGAATGACAAACGCATGCCCTAAAGACTTCCTTCTTTTCACGACTGCGAAAAAATGGCCAAATGCCTGAATCTTAAAATGGCCACTGGATAAAGTAGGGGGATAATTCTCAAACAAAAAAAATGACCTTAGGTTTAAAAACACGAGAAAAAAAAGACACTTAGTTCACGTTAAAGACAAAAAGCAAGGCTCGTCTTCGTTATACAATCAAGCATGAAGCCATGACATCATGGGAAGTAACAAAAAGAGAAAAAACAATGAAAGGGCCGAGAGTTTTCCGAGCCGGTCCTTTGCGCTCTGCAGTTGCTCGATAAAGCAAATCGGTTTGCCGAAATAAAAAAAGCAGGAGGCTTGATGCCAAGCGGCAGTGGTGAAAAAAATAATTACGTCGCTAACTTTTTTTCTCTCAGACTTGACTTTTTTTTTTTTCGTCACATATCAGCCAGCCCTCTGAATAAAACTCTCACGGATGTGAAAAGCAAAAAAAAAAAAGAGAGTTTTTTTGGGAAAAGAGAAGGGTGTGGGGGGGGTGGATTGTGAAAAGCACAGGCTTTCTTACCGTTCCCCTGTGGACAGAAAAGATTACACCGTGCATATCTGTTCATAACATGATCTTTGGCTAATCCGCCGGCCCGCACTTGCCTTCCGAACAACTGCACAACAGGTGCAAATTAAAATGAAAACGGCGACGGAGCTGAGGCCAGAGGCATCCGCTGACCTGGGCTGAATACCAATTGACGGAGGAAACAAAACCTTTTGAAGAGGTGTGACCACAAGGGTTTAGGCAAGTTCAGACTGGGTAATGCCCTCACTGATAGAGAAGGGGGTAGAAGTAGAATGAAAAAGAAACGACAGAAAGAAAGAAAGAAGACAAAAGAATTAAGAAGGGGGGGTTGGATGGAAAGAATAGATGAGGAGAAAGGAAAGTGAGACATTCAAAACTTGATGTGTGGTCCTAATATACCTTAGGCCCAATTGATAATGTGCTTATTTTTGCCTCCACCCCCCTGAGCCTTTTTGCGCCTTGCCCATTACTCCACCTACTCCGACAGGGGTTTTAACTCTTTCCCTGCCTAGCGGTGGACAGACAGTGTTGTTTTTTTTCTTCTTCTTCTTCTTTGTGTGGTTTGGGCACAACACAAAGGAACGGGGGGCCTGGGAAGCCCTGGGACTGGGCAATAACCCCCCCTGCCCCCTTCCTGCCCCTTCCAAACTATCTCAAACACTGATCCACAGGCTGAAGTAAAAGAGCCAGGAGATGGTTGAATGAAATTATCTAAGGCTGGTTTAAAAAGATCTTTCTTTTACTTTTCAGCACACAAACATGAACACACTGACAGGGTAGGGCAGGTTTTACTGGGTTGGGTCGACTCCGAATGACTCATCGGCGACAGGGCAACGGGGTCTGAGCTCAATATTTTGGGACAAAGAGTGCAAAAAAACAAAACAACCGAGGACATAACGTCGGGGGAGCCGAGCACGAAAAAACGCCAAATGATCTGTTGAAAGTACTAAAGGAAACTTTCAACGCAAGGTCAAAGGGACAAAAACAAATACAATATGGTTCTGCTCAAATCTCTATTTAACTCATGTCTTGGACGGAGCAGAATTTTTGTTACTCCAGAAAAATGTTAGTATTAGAACCTGGGTCTGTTGAAAAGCTTATTGTTTAGTACAGACCAAAAAAAAAATCCCAAACATAAGGGATAGAAGTCTGTTTTTGCTAACAGTTCCTAGCCAAATAGTTTCTGACATTAAACATTACATTAATGAGAAATCCACCGACAAGGTAGAAAATCCAGAGACTTGGCTAGTTCACAATCTAATGTGATTTAGCATGAGGAGGAATTAGATGGAATGTCACTCAGAATGCTACCCAGAATGAGAGTGAAAAACCAGCAAGCAAAAGCACTAAAGCGCTGCTGCATCGCTCCCATTCGACTTCCACAAGTAGGAAAATCGCAATGTGTGTAATGTAGGAATCTTTACTTATTGGTTGTAAATGCATTATCACCTTTTAGGTCTTAAAATGCGTTCTTACTGAAATTTTTAAGTATTAGCATAGCGGTGTGAGGTGTTAGCATGAGCACCAGAGTACACATCGTAAACGGTTGTTAGCCAATGAGTCATAAAAACGGAGACAGACATTAAGATAGGGAAGAGGGAAAAAAAAAGATGGCGTCATATTGAGCAGAAGTTAAAAATCTGCCAGCAACTTAGCACTTAGTGTTGGACGTTTTGAAAAGAATGAACAATAATGGCGGGGGAGGGCAGAACTTTGCTAATTCAGACAAGGAGCGAAGCAAAAAAATTTTTACTCAAGAGTGTGTGTATTGTTTAAAATGGCATCTCTGACAGACAGCCATTCCTCGGCTGGCATTGTGCACTTCAACACAATAATTCCAACCTGCTAATGTCACCATGGCCATTATTTCTGTTCCTCACCTCTCTGCTAATCAATCTTTTGTGTTGCGAGCGTGCCCGAGACAAAGAAATGATAATGTTTACTTCTCGGCTAAGTTCTCCTCAGATGACAAGCTCTATTTGGTTCTGCCTCATCCAAGTGTCAGGCGCAACAAAGGCAATTACGCCTGCCATTCTCCGTCTGATGCTACCTGTTACGTCTCGCGGCTTTTTTCTCTCCTGCTTTTGATCTCGAGTAAATAAAAGGAACATCTCTCACTCGAATGCTACAGATAATTAAAATGACACCCTTAATTGCCCCAGTCTCAGTTAATGCTAGGCTTAGCGCTCCCCATCGTAACCTATTCACGGCGCTCATATTGGCCTGTCAGTTAGACGGTACACAGGGCAGACGCTAATGACATGTATTGTGTATTTGGTATTGATTATGATGACTAGCGCCTCTGCGAGCGGCTAGCAGTGCTCTAAGGTAAGGGTAAAGATAAAAATATGAAAAAAATGATAAACACTATTGTTTAGAATGTTTATATGAGGGTTGTGTGGCAATTCAACACCATTAACAGGGAACACAAGCGATCATAAAATCATTTAGGGTTCACGTGGAGTCCTTTTGTCTGATTATTTGACGCCGTTGCTTTTTTTTTTAGCGCTTTTAAAGTCTTTCGAAGCTTTCATTTGCTTGTGTGTCACAAATTTAATCCAGAAACCCATAAATGTGACAAATAGGGGAAAAAAACAACAACCCCCATGAAAACACAATACGGAATAAAAGCAGTGTACAGGAAATGGATCATAACCTTCACCTAACCATTTCTTACTCGTTACCTGCAGTAAACCGGACTAAATATAGAAATGTTACTTATAAAAAGTCAAAATCAAAACCCTAAATGCAACACACATTTATTCATGACTTCCTACTTTACTCATATATATATATATAAACAAATCTCCACTGTAAAATCATTTTTAATCACTAAACATTTATTATGCACTAAGTCTTAAATCGTGCACTAAAATCCTCCATGATGCACAAATCCGGCAATTAAAACAGTCCGTGTGGAAACATAGCAAAAGTTATTTTTGGTGTCCTGATGATTTACTTCATTTACAACACCACAATTACTTTAAAACATTTACAAGTATATTTTGCCTTTATGCTCCATGTTAAGTCTGGTTTCACTAATAATAAACATAAATTTGAATAAAGCATCCATATTAGTCCATGCCCATGTTCATTAGTGTTAAAAAGGTACATTTGGAACAGATAAAAATGTGTGATAAAATTGAGATTTATCACAAGTTATCTCATGACAAACCTATAGACAGCCCTAATATAGATAGATAGATAGATAGATAGATAGATAGATAGATAGATAGATAGATAGATAGATAGATAGATAGAAATAGTGATGCAATGAGTAACAAAACTCAAGGTTAGAATCGCATCACGGTTCTTGAGTCACAAATCGGATAATTTTTCGAATCAGTAAAAAGACAAATAATGGGGGGACAAATATAATTTACTTTTCTTTTATGACAAGAATTTTCCAGTTGCTCCTCCACTAGTCGTTGTTGTTGACCCATTAACATGTCCCGTTCAGGTGAACACATACCTGCTCTGTGTAGTTATGAAATTACTTGAATAGCAATATCTTCAGGAAAAAAACTGTTGTTCACTCTGTGATCGGTAAAAAAATTGAAAAAAGATTGATCCGCAAAAAAAATTAGCAATTAATCCGTATGGATCTTGGATCAACGGCGATCCGTTGCACTGCTGTATATAATATAAAATGATTATAAATCTATTATATATCATTTGAATAATAACATCACAAAGAAAATGATCATTCGAACCTGGTGTAACCTGAAAGACCCCCAGACTACTCTGGGAGAATGTCTCGCATACCTTTCGGACTGCTCCTCTGCAAACGTCTCGTCCTGAATAATGCCCTTTGCAAGTATTGTGCGGTTCGTGTCTCCATCCCTACGCTCTCCTTAACCACAATCCAACCTGGGGGCATAGTTTCTGCCAAACACTCGGTGTAGATCCAGATCCAGGGAAAAAGGCAACAACCTCTGGTTTATAAGAGAGCTGCAGATCACAGCTCGCCTGAGGTGGAGGAGTGATGGAGCTCTAGCTATTCCTGGATGTTCTGCCCTGCTGGAGCAGCTGCTGTGTGTCAGTGGGGGTTATAGGTGAGAACGGTAACCCTATTGGAGAGTAACTATGCCCTCTCCTGCCTGTCTCATACACACAGATCACCTGAATGGCTCAAGGGGGGGGGGGCACGGTTTTGTGTGTTTGTGTGTGTGAGAGTGTGTGCCACTGGGAATAGGGGGTGTAAAAGCATTAAGATGGATGTTAATGCTGGCTATTCGGTAGGCAAAGAGAGTAAACTGTCATCATTTCCTTTCACAACAGTTTACAGCTCTGAATGGGGGACGCTCATGAATATTCGGCCTGCTATCAAACCAAGCCTTTAAAACTTCACCTCATTTTTTATTATTATAATATTACAATATTTTAATATTATTATTATTGTTTATTAAGCAAACACTATGTTATGGCTGCTTATTCTACCATGCAGTTACTTTTTTTATGTCCTACAAAATAGGTCTGTTTTGAGAAGAAAAAAAAGAGGGGGGGGGAGAAGACAGTGGCCAAATCTGAACAAAAGACCGAGGCTGCCCCACGGACGATGAAAAACCCAGTGAAGTGTAAAGCGAACCCGACCGACTCCGGAGTGTTTCCGAGCGTCGGCGTGTGTGTCGGCGAGGGGGTTGTTACGTTCAATCATTTCTACCACGAGGCAGCCAGCCACAGTAGCCGGACCCTAATTGAATTAAAGCCCCGTTTATTTGCTGAGGCCGAAGCAACAGGCTGGGAAAAAAAACACACACACACCGAAAGCTTGAAGCTTTGCTTTGCTGCTCGACTTCTCGGCTCGGTGGCCTGACTCTCCTCCTCGACTTGTCCTGCCCGAGTTGGCCATCTGTACTCACTCACACACACATGCTCCTGGCCCAGCGTCCCCCCATACACCCACCCACCCACCTCCCAGACACAGGAGCCAAAAAAACTGAAAAAAAAGAGAGAGCTTACAAAAGCTCCCTCGGCTGCCCCCAGAAACCAGGATCGGAATGAAAAAAAAGAAAGAAGAGCATAAAAAAATAAAAGGAGGAGTAAAACGGTTGCTCAGGTGAGCGTACATTTTTCCGTGGGTTTCCTCCTGTGCTGACATCCATCAAGCAAAGGAAAGGTTAAAATTAGAAAATTTAATTTATTTGATAATTTCCCAGAATAATTAGAGTTAATATGGGTTAATTAATATGCAAATCTCTGAGCAGATGTTCGACAGAGGAGTCTTGCACTGGGAAGCAGTCTGCTCTCTCTCTCTCTCTCTCTCTCTCTCTCTCTCGCTCTCTCTCTGGCGTGCATTTGGCTGTCACTTACTGGCCGTAATTGCTGTAACTAACCAAATACACACAAAACCTTTAGCAGGGTTTAAAGAAGAAGAAGAGGAAGAAGAAGAAAAAAAAAGCGATCTCGGTCTGAACTGTCAGAAAGCCGCTATTCTCATCGCACAAAAGACACACACTTGTTATTTTTCCCCGCGTCTGAAAAGCTCTTTTATGCTCCAGCCATTTTCGAGGCGAACGCTCAGGATACTTCATATTTTCTTTTCTCTTTTCCTCGTTTCTTCCCCCCGTTGCCTTGTTTATTCCGTAAACGTGTATAAATAGAAAAAAAAGATGCGGAGACTGAATCGAGCGACGAGTGCGGAGACACCTGGTCCCTGGTGTTCGACGTATCTGGGTTGTTGATGTCTTCCCACCTAAAGCTGTTCTCATTGTGGAGCGTGTTAGCAAAAGCAGGCAGATCTATCTGGCAGCAGCGCGCATGAAAGAGAGTGTGAAATGGTGCTTGACTCGTCTGAATCAGGTCGGCCATCAAATATTTACAAGTCCCCCCCCTAAAAAAAGAGGAAAAAAATCACTCAGCTGTGATCGGGCCGGAGCTGCGATTCGCTGTCACTGACTCTGGATCAGAGGACGTAGAGTGCTAATGAACATAATGCTTTAGATATATCACATGAGAAATCACACACAAAAGGAGGGAGGTAACATAAGAGGGTAAATGCTTTAGTGACTCTTCAGATGTTTAAATCTATCTATCTATCTATCTATCTATCTATCTATCTATCTATCTATCTATCTATCTATCTATCTATCTATCTATCTATCTATCTATCTACAAAAAGTTTAATTACAGACAAAAGGACAGAGGTCAGGAAGTAAGCGCTTTTTTACGCTTATTAACTATTAATTACGTTGTGATGAGGCCTAATATTAATACCTCATACCTAAACTTTTTTAATTTCCATAATTTACCTTCTTTCATCTATCTATCTATCTATCTATCTATCTATCTATCTATCTATCTATCTATCTATCTGTCTGTCTGTCTGTCTGTCTGTCTGTCTGTCTGTCTGTCTGTCTGTCTGTCTATTTATCTGTCTGCCTGTCTATATATCTATTTACCTATCTATCGACCTGTCTATCTGTCTGCCTATCTGTCTGTCTGTCTATTTATATTTCTGTCTGTCTGTCTGTCTGTCTGTCTGTCTGTCTGTCTGTCTATCTATCTATCTATCTATCTATCTATCTATCTATCTATCTATCTATCTAATAATGAATGGAATTAAAGTGAACAGATAAAATTGGTGCCTAACATACAACAATTTTATTGATGTAAACTAAATAGTTATGTATTAAACATGAGTTCACCTACTATAATAACTCTAGGATATAATCTCATGATGTTTTATAAGATTGTGGGTCTCAAGACAAAGGCTGCGATTTATATTTATTGACGTGTTTGTTTGTTTATTTATTTATTTATTGCCCCAAACAACAAAAAAAATTAATAATAATAATAATAATAATAATAATAATAATAATAATAATAATAATAATAATAATAATAATAATAATAATAATAATAATAATAATAATAATAATAATAATAATAATAGAGATCCAAGCACCTGTCATGACAGGTCACATGATTCAAATAAGTGTAATCCAAAGCCAAATGTTATTTCACATGAAGAAAAACCCCACACTCACATCTGGGTATGTGTATGAATAGTAATGTGTCTCATATAAACACAATCATAACCATAATCTTAAAATATAATAATTGTGTGACTGAAACAAAGGCAGGGTGGTGTTTTGTGGTCTTTGGAATGTTTTCATAGTTTAAAAAAGATCCTTGGGTGCAAAAAGTTTTGTGTAATCAGGCACAGATCGCCAATGCAGCCAATCCTACTACCCCCTCAGTCAGCACTCACCCACCGACACCAACACCAACACCACCACCTCTGACGAAGCGATAACATGGCCGAGTGCCACGACCCCACGCCTCTCCCACCTCCCCTACCAATGCTCTTTTACACTCTGGCACTGAGACAATCTCTTTATTCCTATCCTCTTCTCCCTCTCACACACACACACACACACACACACACACACATACTCCCAGGTAGTGGAATGCGCTGACAGGGTCAGTGTGAGCTGTTCATAGTTTGATGTGTGGTGCAGCGGGCGCCAGATTGATAACGTACAGTCGGGTCTTATCAGTGAGCCGGCCTATTTAATAAAAGTGGACTCTGCTGATCTACTCAGATCTCTCTCTCTCTCTCTCTCTCTCTCTCTCTCTCTGCCTCATTGTAATACACAGCAGCAAACCTGAAATCCAATACAAATAATTTTGTCTTTTTTTTTGGAGTATTTCCTATAAAAACAATCAATTCTATATTTAAAAATGTCCAAATTCAGCTTCTATAGCATAAAGTGTTCAATCATAGGAAATCTTGACTTCTTGTGTCTCCTGTCGTGACAAACCGGTACAGCATAAAAAAAGAAAACAGAGATTTTAACTTAATCACAGAGCTGCAAATTCACAGCACCGAAGAAAATGACGTGAAAATGCTTCGCGTGTTTGCAAATCGAATGCGCAATTTTTCCTTCGCATTGCGCCTGTTCGGGCGGCTCACGGCGCTACACGTGAACGAGGGATCACCTCGACTACGCCACTTCTCGCTGCAAATATTTCCAGCATAAATACAATAATATGTTTGGAAATGAAATGAGTAATAGGCAGACCTGTTAATACTTGGCAGGACCCGAATAAAAAAATTGCAGCAGCATGTCCTGAAAATGAATGTGCTTTTTTTTTTGGATGTTCCAAGGTTTAAAAAAAAACAACAACCGTTTTTACATTTTCCCCTCGTCCTCGAGGCCTGTATGCCCTATTTTAATAATAATAATAATAAAAAGAAATCTATAAAAATAAATTAGGTGCACTAAATATATGCAAATTTAAATGTAAGCAAATCGGTGCGAAATAATCCACCACCCCCACCCCCGAAAGCTGATTAAAAACATTAATAAATCTATATACACTATTGCTCTAATCTGATATTGTAAATTTATTACACTTCCTGTAAGATTAATTAGAATGCTACAGTAACATATTGCACTGCCAGAGCAGATTACCTCGTGTTTTTGTTTAATAATGGCCGAGCCGGACCTCGGCTGTAATTATACTCCATAACACGGCGTGTTTGATCGTGATTTTTCTTTATGGTGTGTATTTAATGGGATGACTCGGCAGACAAAAGGAAGCGCGTACGCCGTAAGGTGGTTTCAGCACTTTCTCCGGTTACGCCGTGAAAACGAGATTCCTTTAATGTCGAAATCAAAAGGCCATTTTCCTGTTTCCCACATAACTTTTTTTTTTCAAGCCTCCTCTTTTTTTTTCTTTACAAGCCGCCTAAACTATCAGCTAGACTCCGAGATAAGCGAGGTTTGAAAATAACACGTCGAGCTGGTCAAGGTTGCGGTGCATTCCATCGCGAGATGGCTTTTGAAAGGCTGCAACATTTATCTACACACCTGAAGATCAACGTTATCAGTCTGCCATGGACTCCTGACCAATCAAAACACAGAGGTATGTCAAAACAAAATGTCCACGAATGTTTATTTATTTATTTATTCGTCCTATGAGCTCCACGGCCGAGCAGCGAATGAGTGTCGAGGCGAACAAACACTGAAAGCACACAGGCTTGGGAAAAACCTTTAACTTGAGGTGGGGGGGTTTGGATTTATGGCCTGATCACAAACACTCACACCTCAAACACTTTCTGGAAGAACCAAATGAACCAAAGGAATGTCTGATTCTTCAATGAAAAGACACTCTGTCCATATGAATGGAAAGTATAATGGAACGTTTACATATATATAATTAATTAAACAAATGAGAGAAAATGCAATTTTGGACGTCATCCAAGTTCGGGCAAAACCAGGTCGTAGTCTGTGCCGAAGGTTCCCAATATGTTTTTTAAGCACAATGTAAGAGCAAAATTAGTGTGAATGCACATTTTCCAAAAAGCATCTGTGCTCCAGGCTGCGGCGGTCGATTAGTGTCATAAAACTCTGCCAGTGCTGAAGCCGGGGGGGTCAGGAGGGGTGGGGAGAGGGTTTAAAGGGGGTCAGATCAGTGTGGGTGAGTGTTAGAGAATAACTCTATGTGAGGATGGGGGGGGTAGAAGTCCGCAGATGGTGTAAAGATCAGAGGGGGACTATCCAGGTGAGGGGCTCAGCCCCCCTGGCCAGTCCAATCTGAGCAGCTCATTCAAATGCTAATGAGGGAGTAAAGCACATCTGTTCCCCCCCTACCAGGCTGGATCTTTGTCACCTGAATAGCTTCCCCACCAGGTATCAAACAAGCAGCAGGAAACAGCCCCTTTTCATCCTGCTACCTCCACTCTCCAATCAGGAGATTAGGCCCTGGTGACACCAGGAGCCCCAGAGTTCCCCCACTCCAAGCCAATCGCACCTGACACTGTTACATTCCCCGATGAAGCAATGCAAAAGACAGGCAGTTGCTTCACCACCCAAATACATATTCTCATCAAATTCTACATTTAAATCTAATGATTTTAATTTTGAATGATTGCCAGGTGTCGTCCCTGATTGGTTGGAATGAAAGCCTGCCCCCAAACCAAACCATTGGACACCCCTGGTATATAGGCTTCTTTTCTGCAACACGGTAACCCATTTATGATCAACCCGAGCAACACAATCTACACCTTGTTAGTGTCCCACTTCTCACCCGAGTTAATTAAAACCAATGCAAATCAATTGTTTCTTACCCCAAAACAAAACACTTTTATCCCAAGCATTTATTATACACATTGCTAACCAGTGTGGTAGTACATTCACACTAACATCCATCCAACTATCTGTGAGGGTCCAAATATATATCCCAAGCAAACAAAAGAACACTTGGTACTGTAAAGGGTGCCGAAGGGCACGGAGGCATGTTTTTTGGTGCCAGGACTTTAACCAGTAACATTCTAATGACTAAGGATTAACATGACCTTGACACAAGTGTATCGCTAAATGGTTCCTTTCTAGCAGTATTCCTAACTTCTATCAAAGTGTTTCATACTTTACCACAACTAGTTCACTTTTTCATATAAAATAACATGAATGGCATTTGCCCCACACCCTCATCCAGAGTGACATACTTTTCTTTTCTTCATTTATACTACTGAGCAGTTGAAAGGTTAAGGCCTTGCTCAAAGCCCCAGCAGTGGCAGGTTGGTAGTGCTTGGATTTAAACCTTCCAATCAGAAGTACACTGAGCTACCACTTCCCCATATAAACAATTGCTTCGTTTAACCTTGCTAACCTCTATCAACCAGCCAATTCTTACCTCGTCCTCATCAAGTTTTCTGCACACCCTACTAACCTCCAGCAGAACACCGTATAGTAACATCTCCCTTTCATCTCTTCTGCACCGACCCGTCATGTCACAAGCCCCGCTAACCTTCAAAAGGCCAAGCCATTCATACCAGCATCTTATCTCCTACAACAACACCTTCACGCACTAATGCTGAAGCATCGCAGACATACCAGCTTCTTCGAAGAATCCTCTCAAGGTGTGCATTAGAGCAAACCTCGGCAAGTTCTTACCGAATCTTATTACTGTTGCAAGAAGCGGGTGCGTGTAAACATAAACGGAGCAGTTTTGTCGTTTTGTGCTTTTTCTTGTTTGACTGCTCCCTACCCCTCGTCTGTATCACCTACCTTTTCACCGCCTGCTTCACAAACACACACCACATATTTAATTAGCCTCTGCTGCGAAGAGCCACCTCTCTCTCGCTGAGAAGTGCTGTGGTTTCCAGCTCAGTGCTGACGACCTGAGACAGTCTAACGCCCCGTACCACCACCCCCCAACACACGGCATACTGAGGGGGAACCTCCTGCTGGTCTTTCACATGCTAAACGCACCTTTCTAAAAGCTTAATCTTCAGGCAGGCCAGTTAAACAAAACGGCCCCCTATACGTTTATTGCACAACAGAGGCTGTTAGCATGACAAAGGCCCTCATATCCATCTCGTTTCTGAAAGCACGACTCCTCTCAAAATTTATGGCACATTCGGCCACAAGACAATGAAGCAGTTTATGGAATCGTACCTTTTTTTTTGCCGCTGGGTTGCTACACATTTTGTATGATTTGTTTTTATTTTAAGCTTTTGCAATCATGCTGGCATTGGTGCTAAAAACAAAAACACCAAAATTGTATTTTTGGGTACACAATATATGATATTTATGTGTCCCCTTACATAATTGAGTAGATTCCTTTCAGTCGATCCGTGGTGGGATTCCACGCCGGATTTCAGGATGTAAAAAAAGAAATTTTGATCTAAGGTTTTTCTTTTCCGCTCTTACCTTCCCCTCCGCCAGCCCATGGGTTTACTCTCCCCGTGTTTCCGTCAATCTGCTTCTTTTTTGATCAGGGGCATGAAAGCTGGAGCTTGTGTGAGCGCCGGGTACCTGGGGTATGGCTAGGTGCTAATTAGCGCAGCAGGATAATTGATGTGTAGATTACACTGTGAACAAATGCCTCGACTTGTTTGTTCTTCTCACTTTTCCTGTAGCCCCCCCCAATTCCATACACCCCCCCTCCATTCCCCACAATAACCAACAACCTCCTTACCTTACACCCTAATGAACAATTTACTTGCCTTGTTAATGCACGCTAAAGCAATCACATAACAGAGAAATGAGAATGCCAGGCTGAGGCACGAGGGGGTTTGGGAGTTGATGCTCGGGTGGTAAGGAGAGGTATAGCCCTCAGGTAATGGTACTTTTCAAAAAGCATGCTTTACCCAAACACACATTCTAATGACCAGCAAGAATGCCTCTGCTGAGCAAAAGGATTTACAGAAAAGAAGAAAAAAAACCTTCAGCTGCTCAGAGAAAAAGGGGAAACAATTTCTAAATGAAAGGCCATGCCATTAGAGCTCCAATGGGCCTCCATTGTTATGCCCCTATAATGCCATTTCCTTCATCTTTTGTTTTTGGGAAGCTATTATTAGCCCACCTCTCACAGCTGTGAATACAATTCAATAGGGTTTGAATTTGGTCATTAACAACTGAATATCAGCAAACACATTTTCACCGAGCCCCTGCCACTGCTAATAAACTAATAATGAGTCCGACTCTAATTGGGAAATGCAATGAAGACTCGGAGAGAAGACGCCTGAGGTAGGGCGCGTGAGAGAGCGGGGAAGAGAACGGGAAAACGAGACAGCGCAAGAGAGAGAGAGAGAGAGAGAGAGAGAGAGGGAGAGGACAGGTCATTATGAGGACAGATGTAGAGGGAAAAAGGTGAACAGTTGAATCGTCGCCTCCGCGCACTTCTTGTGGACGCGGTAATCCGTCTCCGACTAGTTTACAAGTTAAACACATTATTGTCATTATGGACTCCCTTATAGCAGAGCTCAGCGGGAGTACAAACACACACACACACACACACACACACACACACACACACATGCACGCTGAGGTATCTATGCCTGCAAGCCATCACACCGATTAGCAGCTGGAGAATTCTGCGGGTCACCGTGTCTCCTGAGAACTGGACGGCCCAGCGCTCCTGCCTCCCTCAGATCTTTACAGTGGGGGCTCCAAAGAAACTGATTTTGCGCTGTATCATACGCTTTAACCCTCAGCATGCCACTTGAACCTATTCTCAGTGGACTGGTGATTACATTCCAGTCTTTCTCGCCCAATAGGACTGACCAGGAAAGACACCGTCACATGCTATTACAATAGAATCTCCAGAGAAGAAATGTGAGGATTTGCTGCTAATCTGCAGTTACCGTTTTCTGAAATGCACCAACCTCCAAACACCAATCGGAATGCAACCAAAGTAGAACACCTTTTTTTTTTTTTTTTTATCAATTATGTTGTTAGCATGAAGCCTTATTGCGTATTAGCCAACATATGCGAGGTGGCAATCTTGACACGTCTGCCATGTTTTCATCTTTGGTTTTTACACTGGATATATCAGGCACAATTCACAAACACCCAACAGGACGCTTGATTTTGGACATTTCAAAACTTTACCCGGAACCGTATCAACTTCTGGAAAGACGGCCATAATCGTCAAAACGTACCGCGAAACTCCAGGTCAAGCTATAAATCCTTTTGGTAATTGCCTCGATCAGTAACCTAGCAGAGTTCTCCCATAATCCTTCAGCACTCTCTATAAGTGCAGCAAAACACTTTTCTCCCCCTCTGACTCATATATACACACACACACACACACACACACACACACACACACACACACACTTCTCGATATTTTGGTTCTGGGACTGTAGCGTAATCATCTTATACACGCTTCTCTTTGTTGGGGGATTTTCGCGTTTCTCCTTCCAGAAAAGATAAGCAAGACAATAATGAAAGCTTTTTCTCTTCCTTAATTACCAAACCAGTGCCCCTGCGAAAAGGACAGAAGACTGTGTCATCGCAGGAGGGAGAAGAACATGTGTGGGGGAGGATGAGGAAGGAAAAAAAAAATGGAGAAGGAAGAAGAAGGCTGTTTGGACTTTGGGAAAAAAAATGGATGTCAGACAAACTGGCATTTTCCATCGCCAACCTGATAAAACTCCCAGCATCCCTCACCCTGGCCACCCTTTGTTTTTCTCTCCCGCCTGCTTCCTGTCGCCATCTCTCCATTTAATCTAGGCGGCTAGGAGGGTTTACTTTCCCCCCCTTAAAGACAGCCCGAGAGGGGAAAGAGGGAAAGGGAGGAAGAGTGGACAGCGCGGGTCGGGGTACATTAGGAGCTGCGGTAGTCCACAGGAAACCTGCGCCGAGGCGAACTTTTAACAAAAGTCTTTCATGTTGGCGCTGCTTTTCCTCGAGACGGCCACACTCCTAACAGCCCCCTTTTAAGTGCATACCTGATATGGAAGCATGGCTTATTGTCTCCAGGGTCGGTGCAGAGGGAAAAACATATCTCCCTCTCCACGTCCACTATGCCCCCTTCATCGCTTTGAACACGAGATACAGAAGCCTTTTTAATCCTGCCGAAACGCCCTTCCTTTCGCTATTAGCAAACTCAAAACAGATAATTACTGGCGTTCAAGAGAGGGAGAGAGGGGCCTCAGATTCAGAGATCTATTCATGGATAACACCTTTGTGCGTGTGCGTAAAGATCGTAAATAAGATGCAGTAGTAAAAGAAGCAATGGAGTTTACATATCCGGACAAATATTCGACAACTGGTCAAATTCTGACATCTCTGCTAACCTTATTTTCTCTTCTATCTGCTTTGAATTTAGCTACAGTCTATGTATAACGCTAATCATCTGCCTACAAGTGTTTGTCTTGCTAGGGACACCGTCACATTTCTAATATGAGGTAAACTATTTTCATCTTGTCTTGAAACAAGCGAGCGTCTGTATACAAATCTATGCTAAGCAGCTCAGGATGAAATCAGAATGGGACCTAGCTTGCTAGTTAATATCCTGTTGACTTTAGCTAACTTTCAGAACAGTTTATGATACTATGTAATTAATCACTCTTGCTAACAAGCCAAACCCTTTTGGATTACTGCGCTGCACAAAATATGGGTTACAGTAACATAGCATAATAGTTTTCGTTTCATTAGCTATGCTAATCTCAGGCATGAATGCAGGTTAATTGATTACTTCATATTGCTTTGTATCTTAGCTAATATTTATTAGTGTTTTAGTGATTGCTATGCGACAAAACAGAACTTGAGAACAGTGGGAAACGATTGTGTTTTACAACCAAATGTGCATTAGCATGTCAGCTAACCTGAGAGGAAAATAAGGTGTATAGTTTTGCTATGTAAGAAACAATGGCAACTGGATATCTTTCCTCCTAATTCTGTCCTCCATCTGTCCATGTTGTCTCTCCTTCCCTCGCTTGTTGTGATTGTAAAGTCCCAGGGGAGACACTAAACCAAATACAGGAGGTGAAATATTGGTGTGTCACCTATCTCATAATCTGGACAGGAAGTGGAAGGCATTTGGAGCTGCGCCCTTCCCATCTCTCTCTCTCTCTCTCTCTCTCTCTTTTCCTTTTCAGCTGCTTGTTGATTCGGTTAAACCAAACATAAGCAGAGAGTCGCAGAGAAGGTGGGAGTAACAAGGAGGAACAAGGGACTCTCGGGCCTTGACTTCTCTTGAAAAAAAAAGAAAGCAAAAAAAAAAAACAAAAAAGAGAGCAGGGACCAGAACAGTGTGTAAGACCTGAACAGTGTGAAAGGCCTATCTGGGGAATATCAGAAAAAAAAACTTCAGGAATTGTGTGTGTGTGTGTGTGTGTGTGTGTGTTGAAGAAAAGAGAAAAAAAAGAGGTGCTGCTAAATGTTTTTATTTATAAAGACGCCTTTTGTGCGTGTGCATACACGTGTGTTCGCCCAAGCTCGTTTGTTCTTGAGGTCCTTATCTCCGTCGATATGTGTGTGTATATGTGTGTGTAAGGTGTGTGTGGGGATGAAAGGCGCGTGGGTGTTTTTGTCTGGTGACATCCTCCTGGTCGCAGCGCCGCAGAGAGGAACTAATCAGGCTTTTACACCTTGAAGTGAACCGATGTAGCTTTACCGTTGCACCTATCACACATGCACACCTAGCAAACGCACACAAACACACACACACATTTTGACACTGCTACAAATTGGCTTCTCCTGAACTCAAGGTGTCAAACGACCATTAGACAGACAAAGACAAGAGTTTTGCCTGTTCGATTTGTAAAAAAAGTGCACACGTCTTCATTGCGAAAACTAGCGGCACTCACTTCCTGTCCAGTCCATTAGAAATGTAGACGTGTTTTTGTTTTTAGACCTACTGTCGTTTGTCGATTCTTATTAGCCACGTACGAGCCAACTGAAAAAACGCAAGTGTTACTCTGAAATCTTTCGCTAATTGGGAAGAAAGTTACGCTGCGAAACATTTAACAGAAACAGACACACCAGCAGTGTTAGCATCGAGAGGTGCTGCGTTCAATTAGCGAGCACGCTAATCTGGTTGCCCGGGATTATGTCCAGCTCTGATAGAGGGAGAGAATTCATTTCCTGTTGACTCCACCTGACTCAGCCTTTAGCGCTCGAGTCAAATCCACACCGAGATAAGAGCTAATCATCCACCAGAAAGGAAGGGGAGGAGACAGAGAGCTCTCCTTATCCCTACGGCGCTGTCACGACGTTCGTAGCAATCGTTCTCGCTTTGACTCCCGCATGAGAATTCGACTACAGGAAGTCGGAGTGGAACAAAAGCCGGGTCAGGGACTTTGAGTTCATCCTTTGAACGTTGCGGCGCGTACATGGTGTCGAACACAAAAGGGGGTGACGGCGCACAGCTGCCGCGATGTTCTGCGCGTTCCACCGTGTCACACCGTCTGCCGATTTAATCAACACTGCACGTGAAGCCGCATCTGTGTGGAGATCAGGTCCTGCTCGTTACTCTGTTCATCCTGTCACACTTCGCTTGTTTGTTGTTCTGTAGTGGAAAAACAAACAACTTCCGTACTTCTCTATAAGGATGTGAAGAAGAATGCAAAGGATTCTCAAATGGTACGACTATCTGAAAGTGCAGGGTTGTCAGTTTTAGTCAAATCATGGTTTATATTTCTTCTTGAGCTAAGGAAAGAAATGAATGCTGTCCTCCAAACATGTTAAGCCATCTTCTTAACAGTTAGGGTTAGGGTTTAGGATTTGCACCCAGATTCATGTGGAAACAGGATGGGATGAGTGGGGATTTAAGGGGGTTTGGCAACTAATCTAGTTTTTTTTTTTTTTTTTTTTAAATGAAGGAAGTTCTTCATTGAGCAAACAGTTCTTGAGTGGCATGGCCATCAAACAATGCAATATTTTACTCAATTTCAATCAAACCCTGGTATATTTTCCTTCTTAAGGTCAGTAAAAAATTTAAAGCTCACGTCCTAATGTGTTGATCCACCTTGCGATGTGTGATGATAGAAATGTCTAGGATTTGCATTCAGAAAAGCGCCAAGATTCAGATTTTTTTTTTTATGAAAGGAAGTAGCACTTCGAGCAAAGGGTTTTCTAGAATTCCCATTTAGAAAAACTCCAAAAAGTGCAAATGGGATGGGATGAGATAGGATGGCATAGTATGGGACAGGATGTGAGGGGAACTGCCAATGAATCTGCCGACAAAAAAAAAAAAAATGGAAGGAAGAACCACTTTGACTTTTATTGAGCAAAGTTTCTCCTGAAAAATCTGCCGTACCAGACTGGTTGTTTAATTAAATTATGCGTGGTGCGAGGGAGTTCATAGAGAGCTGAAGAGAGGGAAAGAGGTACAATATTGCCAAATGGCTTTAACAAAGAGCAAATGTAGTGATTTATTTAAAAGGCGCTGCTTTATTTGATTAGGAATGGCGCATTAGCACGAGTAAGGAAGGAAAGGAACCCGAGAAAGAGAGAGAGAGAGAGAGAGAGAGAGAGAGACGGACATACAGTTGTCAAAGCAGAAGCTGTATGCGAGAGATAAGGCTGTGCCATAAACCATAAACTACACGGCACACGTTTTTCGTATGTGTGTATTTGTGTATGTGTGTCTGCTTGTTTCCTAGTGAAAAAAAACCAGGTGCTCGCCAACCTCACAGGAAGTATTAATACATGGAATAACTAATGACTCTATTCAATTCAAATTTAGAAAGTGATACTTCTTCAATAGTGTCTAACCATTTCCATGTCCCACTGCCTGTAAGTGATACAGCAAAGACCATACTGAAAAGTCGAGACGTGCAAAAAGGAGCTAAACTGGACGCTTAACAACCCCCCACCTCCCCCCCCTCTGTCCGTCTCTTTATTTATTTATTTCCCTCCTCTCCCGTGTGGGTTTAGAAGAAAATGTCCACACTTCTGAAATTCAAGTAGCCCAAGCTGACGCCAATTCCCGAGGAGAAACCTGATTTCCTCAGGTTTAACTAAATAATGTATGCATACTTTTACTTTGGCATGATAAAGCAATTTTGGGTTTAACACTGCCCTGAGAAAGGGATTTTTCAAAAGAGAGAGGGTTATGAGGGGGACAGCTTCCTGAATAATTCAGACACTTCAGGTAGAGATAAAACAGAGAGGCATTTCATTTCTTTAAAAAAAAACAATTTCGCAAAACAAAAATGTTGCTTCTGAAGCTGGAAATAATTGATCATTTGCTTAATAGTAATGCAGGGGGTTGAAGAAAAAAAAAGTGGGGGGGGGGGGGGGATGGGGGGGAATTCGTGAGGGTCTACTTTTTTAAAAATAGAAACTTTGTCCATTAGAGGTCCAAGAATAAAATTTTGCTTTTACAAGAAATCCAAGCCCCACTATTACACCACAGATATAAACATACTACAAATAATGTCCCTCATAGGGGTCCAAGCACTAACTGGACACAGTTAGCAATAGCACATTTGCATGATTTATATAGTTTGGTTGAAAGGCTTAATCTCAGTGATTTTATCTCCAGGTGGAAAGCCGAAGAAGAATCGGAATCATTTCACCCAAAAAGTAAAACTATACTTCCTTTACACTAAAAACTTTATTTATGACTATACAGAAGCCATAAAGCAGTTTTACTTTCATCTAGTTATTCATTCATGACGTCCGAGACCCATTTTATTTTTGCCTGGATTTCAAGTCCTATTTCCAAGAAAGACTTATAGGGAGGGGTCCAAGCACCAAAAGTGATTCTTTTATGGTTGGACGAAACACTTTATGAAGTAACCTATGGACATTCAATTTGTCAAAAGCAAAGTTCCTCATCTTTGCTCCCCCCCAAAAAAAGCATAGTTTCTTTGCTTTGTACTAATGACTTTACTGCTGTAGCACTAATGACGAGTTTCGCTGACCTGAGCTTCGGAATCTACATCTTATGACAGACGGACGGATGGATTATGACCTCTGAACCTGCACACGCTCGTTCAAACTGTGACCCTGCTTCCTCCCACACAGCCCAGCATGTCCTACGTTGAAAATATTATTTTTTTTGCCTTCAAATTAACAATTTCTGCCAGATGGAGAGTGCAGGACTGTGAGGGTAATGGGTGCAATGGCCTTGTGTGCCAGGCTAAGAAAAGGAAGGAAGGAATGGTGGAATAAAATAAAGGACCGAGGAAGGGAGCGCAGCTATAATTAGAGGTCACAATCGTTTACCTTTAGTGTTCAGTTCAGTGTGAAAAGGGTTTTAATGGTGTGAATTGGACTGGTTAAGGAAATCGGCTGTTTCTACCTTTTCGTTCTTTTTTTTTTTTTAAGTAAAGGTTGAAAAAAAGGAGAAATAAAAAGGAAAATACTCCCTCTGAGTGTCACACAAAGCTGCCAGAAAGTCATAAGAACCACCACTGCAGGAGCCCCCACCTGGCTCCAGCCTTCCATCTTCACTTTTATACATGCCTTCATGTGTGTGTGTGTTTGTGAACGCCGATTGTGTTTCCACAGCTACTGCCTACGCTGAAGCGGATCGAAGCAAGGGAGCGAAGCCTGCTGGGATCTCGTCAGCCGAGCGGCCCGGCCCACGGAGCTCAAGCATGCCAGCAACATTGCATCAGAGTCGCAACCTCACGCACGCTCAAACCCGTGACCCCCAGAGCCTCTGCTGCCTCCCACGCAGCCTGGCATGTCCTCCTAACTTCCTCCCAAAGTGTTAAAAAACTTCACGGCTCCCAAGGGAGGAGGTTTAGCGGGGCCTCACAGAAGCGGGTACCTTTTTAACAGGCCTTCGCTAATTCCAGCATCCAGCACTTAGTGTGGGCTTGTCAGGTTGCTCTCAGTCTGGGATGGTGAAACAAAGGTAAAAGAAGCACCTGAGAATTATGTTAGCACCTGCAGGTGGAAGCCCCGGGGTCATTTATTTCTACCTCGCTCTTCTCGGTACTCCCCGCGAAGCCCCTCTTTCCTACACCCACTGTTATATTTTTTTATATATCAAAATGGTGTATGTAGTAGTTCAGGAAACTGGCAAAACTTTTTTAACAACCACCCCAGTTTTTTTTACAGGTTCAAGACCCTAAGCGTTGTGTAATAAGATGTTTCCTAATCCATAGCATTAAAAATAACAACTACAGAGAAGTTGCAACATACGACGTCTATAAACAGCGCAAAGTTCTTCTCATAGGCAATAATGACACGGGTGCTATACCCAGGGATGTTTTTGTTTTGAAACTTTGCTGCACTTTTCACATTTTTTTATTTTATTGCCATGAATCATTAGTATTTTACATTTGCCAAGGGGTCAGGTTAGGGCTTGTACCATTTCGTTTCGAAATTTAGATCACGCATCATGTATCTCGTACTCGATTTATCGGAAATATCCCAAAGCGATATTCATCCATAAAAGAATCGCAATAAGATCAGCATCGTATAATGGCGCTACTCCACTCCTATTGGAATCTCGATTCCAGACTTGGCTGTTTGCTTTTGTCCTAAAAACCAAATAAACATGGCCCCAGATTGGCGCTTTCACCTTGTTGATGGAAAGGCGATCTGGAAATATGTGTCACTGAGGCGATCATGGTATGTGGTGTGTGTGTGTGTGTGTGTGTGTGTGTAGTTGGTGACTGTAAATAGTGGTCACTGTGGGTATGCCTGGTTTATATTTTCTCGTTCTCTCTATCAGTTTCCTCTTTCCCATCATGTAGTCACTTGATCTGATTCCTCCTCTCAGGGCCACATGATGAAGCCAAGGTCGAGAGCTTGTCGTATTTATCTGCTATCTGCTATCAACCGTAAGATTGAAAAGCAATGCAGCACCTTCCAATCGAGATTAGTGCAATTGGATAAAAAAACGCGGTCCGAGCCGTGACGTCGTTCCTGGCTCGCGTGTATTTTGTATCGAGAGGAATTCCTTTGATATGTAATTGGGAAAAAGGCAAACAAGCTTACACGGTTGAGTGTTCGCGTGTAGCCGCTCGGCCGAGGTGGCTTCGTTTTCCTTCTCTGCATCACAGTCGAACCCGCATTCATTAAGAATAACTAGCTTTTTATCAGCCTTCGAGAATGAGAGAGAGGAGGCGGGTGGGGGGTTTAAAGAGAGATGGATGCATGATTTCTAATTACACTCCCATAAGGGCAGCCTCCCTTGCCTCTTCTCTTGATTCTTGATTTCTCCCTTTTGCATTTTGCACCAACGCAGGACAATGGCGGACGTTTTTCAGTGGGAAAGAGGAAGAAAAAAAAAGCCTGACGATGACACCCCTCTCCGAACACAATGCTTTGCCGCTTTATCAGCGCCAGAGACACCGAGATAGCCCTCAAGCACCACGCGAAGAGGCCGTGTCTCACACGCGACGCTCTCTTGAACGCTCTCCTCAAGTGCATGGCTCTTTCTGGCAGCGCAAAAACACACTCGTGGCACGCACTCGTGCACACGAACGCACCTCTTCACAGCTCTCCATACACAAAGCAAACGACGGAAAAGGCAGCGTGAAACGTTAACCCCTTCCTGTAAAAGACAGACAATCTATCCCTGAGGGAAAGGGTGGGGGGGAGATGAGACGGTCAGCAGGGGAGGGTGGGGGTAAGTAAGTACACTGTTACAGTACAGTATCTAGTGTGGGGCAAAGCTCATAAATACACTCCGCAATCATGAATATTTCAGTGCGGAGACTTTGACTCTTTAATATTCCAAGTCTGTAATTAAAAAAGAAATTGCTGATGGATGCTTGTCATCATCATCATCATCATCATCATCATCATTATTATCAGAATTCATTATAAGAGATTTATTTCTGAGCTTTATTTTATTAGTATTTCTTTGATGATGCATTAAAGTCCATTTTATAATGTGTAACCATTGACCCATATATTTATTTATTTATTTATTTATATTTTCCCCAATAGGCTGAACCTGCTTTATATATATAATATATAATATATATACATACGATAAATTTACCTCTTTATATATAAAGAGGTAAAAATAATTAAATAAATCAGGAAAAATCAGCTCTGCTGCTTGATATGATCTAGAAAGTGACCTCATTTCCTTCACATCTTATATATTTTATGAGATACATGGAAATGTGAGTGACGGAAATAAATACCCGGGAGACTTATAGCCCAGATTACACTTTCCTATCTCTTATTTTAATTTGTTTGTTTGTTTTTGCGTGCTCGTCCTTTAAATTAACGTATTAATTCGTTTGGAAAAAAAAAAAGTATAAATATGTATTCACAAATGAGTGAATTTTTGTTAATGATTTGCGCTGCACTGAAATACGAAGAATAAGTAAACATTTATTTGTTGATTTATGTATTTATTTCATTTTTCAATCTATCGTTTCAGAAATCTTTTTCCCATTAATTCCTTACCACATCTAGTGTTTTCTTTCTGTCTCACGGTTAAGCTCCGCCCCCTCTCCAGCGTAGGCCTGTTGTGCGCCGACGGCTCGTGTTTAATCCTTCACCCTTATTATTAAATTTCCTGCTAAATTTGGCTGAAGTGAAACCCAGCACGCACTGATGAGGTTAAATTTGCTCTATAGACTTGCTTTGCCAAGCACTATTCCACCCTGATAAAGAACGAGTCATTGTTAAAACACACACACACACACACACACACACACACACACACACACACACAGACACTTTGCTCTTGAGTCTATAGAGTCTGCTGCACTACAGTAAAGGGGAAGTGCAAGGGGCAAGGCCAGTCACAGTAACGACTTCAGTAAGTACCGATCGTCACCTTTTCTATCCCTCTATTAGTGGATCAGTGGCCGTTAGCCTCACGCTAACCCCGCTCTCATCCTGATATTCTTTTTCTCAGTGTATGGGCTCAACTGACAGCGCTGACACCTCGTAACCGAGAGAAAGAGAGGAAACAAGGGCAGGACTTTCAAGGATTCCGAAAGCGATTTTATAGGCTGGCTGACAAATAAAAGGCTCAGAATTAATCCTGACCCCGGGGAGGAATCAAAGCTGGACTGAAACTATTTCATTCTTTCGAGTTTCCCTCGATTTAAAAGCAGACTTTGGTGGGAGAGTTGAAATTGGCTTTTCTTAGAGTCGAGTGCAGAATACTTGGGCGTTGCGCCGGCTAACTGCACCGGACTAAGGTTACACACCATACAGTATATGCACTATGTATTGGGACACCTGACTTTTCTAGCCATTTGTAATTCTTCCACAAAATTTACCACAAAGTTGGAGGCACACGGCTGTTGAACATGTCTTTGGATGTGGAAGCGTGAATTTCTCCGATTTGAACGTGGAGACACTTCTGAACCTGTTCAAGAAAGCTACATGAAGATATGCTGTACATGGGTTGGAGTGGAAGATCTCCTGCTATAGAGCTCTGACTTTAACACTTATAAACACATTTGGGATATATTGGAATGCTGATTAAACCCCAGGCCTCCTCACTTCATCTACATCAGTACCTGATTTTATTAATACCCCTTAAATCTCCACAATCAAGCTTGAAAATCTATATATTGATATATCTATATATTGATATATATATAATCTATATATATATATATATATCAATAAACTGAAGTAATGGATGCTAGCCAAAGGAGAAAGAAAAAGCTGAGAAGTTGCTTCATCTCCATCTGATTCATGCGCTAAGCGGCTGATCAATGGAGATTAATAAACGTAATTATCATTTTGGCCAGAATCCACACCCATCTTGTAAGCACTGTTTGTCTCTCCTTGTGTGTGTGTGTGTGTGTGTGTGTGTGTGTGTGTGTGTGTGTGTGTATGCTACATGACCGAAGGGTCTGTTGGCCTTAATTTGACAAATCACTTAACTAGCCTGCTACACACCATTCAGCTCCTCACTCGCTGTAATCATTTACCAAACAACTGAGCTAGCCTGACTCCTTCCGCCAACTCAAAATGTCTGTTTTACTTTTGTCTGGTGCTTTCAAACACAAGTCTTTCCTTTAGGATATTTGACAGGAAAGGCAGCATCCTAGACTGACTAGCATTGTTTTTGCCTTTCTAGAAGAGTAAAATCCTCCCTGACATACTTTACTATTGACGTAGCTAATCTCAGGCCTTTCTTTGTGTTCTCGCTAATCAGAATTCGACTAGAGTGAAATAAAGTGCATAAATTACTAGACGTTCTAACACTGCGCGACGGATTCTTGCTAACTGTGAACCTAGCCTCTATAAGTATCTTGTTATCTAGGTTGGCAATTTGTGTTACTGTGTTAGCAAAAAAAGCTGCTAGTTCATCCTGAAGGTAAGCTACGGTAAATAAAAAAAAAAACTAGCAAGTGTTAGCATACAAACACTTCTCAGAAGGTTGAAACTCGGGTCTCGGGGATGACACGTACCCTATGAAAAGGTTCCTTTTCTGTTAAAACGTCGGCCAATTTAACAGGAAAGCAGCTGCCTCCAGCTTAGATGCGAACTCCGAAAACCCTTCGCGAGGTAAAATTAAGCCAAGTTCTGCTTGGCTTCTCTCTGTGTAAACACTGTTTGGAAAGTCGCCCCTAATGAGCCTGTTGCAGTGTTTACCTTAGATAAGGTGAGAGGAACTGTGCAGATACAGCCCCCGATAATGATGTGTTTACACAGAAAAAGGATATGTAGATGTCCTGACGTGCAAAAGTTAACATAAAAATGTCGTCATGAGCCTGCATAAGCCTTTAATGAAATAAGCTAATACGACGTAATGCGAAAGAACGACATAATAAAACATTTTCGGCTCATGATCCGCTGTTGAAGTTAGCCTTCGGATTTTTCCGGGCCTTTTTCCCCCCCCTTTTTGCTTTCAGACCACGGATAAATGCTTTCAATGTAGTTCATCCATTAAGTAGCCACCGGGGAAGAAAAAGGTCACGGAGGAGTCTTTTATTCCATCACTCCATCCGTGTGTCTGAACCCCTTCTGCCATGTAGATTTAGAGCATCTCTCTATCACTGAGTATCTACCTATTGACTGCCTGTTCTGCCCGTGGTCATAAATACACCCCCACATACAAACACCCACACACACAAACAAGGCTACACTATGCAGCTTCTTTGAGAAACAGCAAGAAAAAGGAGAGACAAAGAGAAAAAAAAAAGGTATCCACCACTGTCAATTTCAAATATTTACACTTTAGTGATTCCACTTTTTTATCCTGCGGTGGCACCTATAGTGGGCCAGATGTGTGAGCAGGACTGTGTGACCTGAGTGCTGCCCCAGGGGCCACTGGGTAATGCGCGCCGATGTCAGGAGCCCAGCCGAGGTGAGAGGAAGTGACAGGCAGAAGGGGACTGCGGGGCACATCATCTCTCCACTCGGGTGGAGCGGCAAGGGAGGGCTGCGAATCGCTTATGAATAGTCATTAGAGCTTCGTTACCCTTAACCCCCAAACACCCCCCACTCCCCCGTCCCCTCTGCGACACCCAAACGTCTTTTGTCATCCTCGAAAGGTGCAGCGTTTAATTGCCAATTGATTTTTTTCCCCTCCCCGTTTCTTTTCCTCTCGGTGTCTCACAGCGTTCTGATATGACAGCACGTCAGGACGGAGAACGGTGAGGAAGTAGGGGATTAGTGTTGTAGAAATCTGGCAACCTGGATGTCTGTGAGGTCTGCCGGTCCAGACAGTTTAAGAGCCCCATTTATAATTAATGCATAGTTAAATGAAAAAGAAAAGGATAAAGGAAAAGGCTTGAACAAGGCACGCAAGCTGTGAGGACTGTATATGTGTGTGTGTGTGTGTGTGTGTGTGTGTTTGTGTGTGTGTGTGTGTGTGTGTGGCAGCGAGAGAGAAGGGTAGACATTTAAACCTACAAGCATGTCGGCTCAGTGAGCTCCTCACGCAGCAACTGTCAATTACACGAACAGCTGTAGGAGTTGAGTGGACGAGTAAAGCCATCAAACTTAGCCGTGCTCTGACAGGTGAGGCTGACGCCCTTCTTTCTTTTTTTCTCCTCCTCACAAACACCATCCCTCCATCCCTCCCTCCCTCCCTCCCCGTTTGCCTCGGCAGTTTGTTCGACTTGAGAAAGCCCCGAGGTGTGTAAGAAAAGGGGAAAAAGCACACATGATAGAAAGCGTAACGTGTCAAACTATGCACTCGAGTGACACGTGAGACCTGAGCGCCTGTGTGTGTGTGTGTGTGTGTGTGTGTGTATCTCACACTGCTCTTTTCCCCCGCTCACGATTTCTCTTTTGCTGAGCAGAAAAATGGGAGCGTGTTGCCTATTGTAAAGCCTGACCGAAACATGCAAGGTTATCAGGTAGGTACATACGTGTGTGTGTGTGTGTGTGTGTGTGAGTGTGAGAGAGAAGATTCAGTCCAGCTAGAAATAGAGCAATAGAGCCCCATCTATCCATATTACAAAATCAATTTCTCCTAGCTGTGCAGATTTGTGTGTGTATGTGTGTGTGTGTGTGCGCGTTGCTTGGATGTCAAACATTGCCGGCCTCCTTTGACATGCCGTGTGGTGTGATTACCTAGTCATTGCCGTATTAATACAGTGAATAATGAGAGCGACGCGGCGCTGCCATTCTAAGCTAACAATACGTGCAGAGCGGGAGCATGCAAGAGCGTGTGTGTGTGTGTGTGTATGTGTGTAGGGCAGAAGGTATGAGCTGGTATAATAGGAGCACTGTTGGGGTAATGTAGTCTCTATTGTGCGACCGCGTAAATGCCCATTTCAGTGCACAGAGCCTGCATTAAGCCCTAAAGAAATGTTTCGAAAGAATGGCTCTTCTTCTCCTCCTCCTCTTCTCTTCTCCCCTCACCTCCCTCCCTTATCTTCCCCCCTTCTCTCTCGCTCTCGTTCCGTCTGACAGGCACCAGGCGAGTCTTTTTTTTTTTTTTTACGCCGTCGCACTGATGCAGGTGTGCCAGTCTGCCTAACGGGCGTTAATTACACATTTTCCTGCCCGGCAACAATTAAGGTCAGTGCAGTAATTGCAGGTTTTGAGGCAGTTTTAACTGGCACTGCCAGTGCAGGGGGAGGAGTCAGGGAGGGGGTAAGGGTAGGACGGGGCATCTTAATGCCATGTATTCCATGTCTTGTTGGGGTTGACCTCAGCTGCAAATTAACACAAACCACAATATTGAGGTGCTACGATAACGGCGCGAAAGGTAGCATCGGTGCGGCGCGTATTGCGCACAGAACTCAGTTGTGACTTTCTGTGGACAAATTCAGGATTGGGTGGAAGGCAAAACACCCATGTGGTCATCTACGAGTTCAAATCCGCTATCCGCTGATAATATTTTCTGGAAATTTCCGTCGAAACCTGTTTCAAACTGTCAAGTCTCAGAGATGGAACGACTAGCTTTCATAATGTGAGGTAACCTCATGTTTTGGTAAGTCATTTATAAGCAGCCATATTGAGTTCAATTACCTTCATTACCTATTCAGGGTCCCGCCCAAATACCCCGCAAAAGCAATTCGGTGGTGCTGGGATTTGAACTCACACCTTTTGATCAGAAGTTCAACGATCTAACTATGCGAAGAACCTAAATGCTGAGCTCCTACTTTTCTCTTTTACCCCATAACTTTTTTGACACTTTAGCAAGATAGAAAACTTAGAAATGCAAAAAAAAATTTCTTTCGATTGTTCTGTGAAAAATCAATTTTCTTTGGAAGTCTTTATGGCTTCACATCTTATCGTGGTGGCCCAAAGTCGCGAAATGAACGACCTGATCCAAGAAATATTGTTTGGGGCAAAAAAAAGTTCTACAAACTATTTTCTGTGGGGAAAAAAAATTATATGCAAAAAAAAGTCTTATCTGCAGATCCAATGGTGACACTTCGCTCACCTTCTCCGACACTGAGGAATGGAGATTTTGACTTAAAGAGCTTCTGTGCGGACAGGCAATTTCTGAATAGCCACATAGATCAAACCAAGTGGCAAATAATTGTCTTGTTCTTTTTAATAGGTTCAAAACACAGCCAAGAACGCGAGAATAGAAGTGCCTCGTTCGGCACTTCGGGACCCCCGAGCCGTTATGACAGAGCGCAGGTGCTACTTTCAGAGACCTGAAGCCCTGAGCTGCCATTATCACCCCAGAGCCATATGACTGCATGAACTATCCTCAGAGACGCATAATGTCACATCCATAATGTCGTACACAAACATGCACAGGTGGGTCCCTCTTTAAACGGTGTGTGTGCGCTTTTGCACGATGACTAACTTCACACTATGTAGTCTTCAGTGCAGATGCTAACGACACCACCAAACACCCAAAACAACATGGAGGCTTTTTTTTTTAAGTATCTCTCAGGGTAATCTTTGCTCTTCTTCTTCTCTTCTCTCTCTCTTTTTTTTACAAGCTGTTAATATTGATTAGTGCAGAGGACAGTGGAGAATCCAATCACAATAACAGGGTTTCATTAGCGGTATATGCATGGAGGGGGGGTGTTGGTGTGGTTGGGGGCGTTCTGTTTGTCGGAATATGATCGAATTGATAGTGACGCGCATCGATTTCTATAATGACGTGCTGCACCTTGAAGAATAATGACCACTTATTGTAATTACCGTCACAATTATCAAGGTCAGGGAACAGAGAGACAGCTGCCAATTTACATAGCACACACACACACACACACACACACACACACACATATATATATAGAATGATCTTACATTGATCATAGCAATACGAGAATATTGTAAAGATATTTACGCCCAGCAGGCCAACATAGCAGCGTAAGCTCCGCCCTCCACTCACAAACTAATATACTGAATTTAACTGTAAATACTGTATAGCTCTGTTTTGCTAATTCATGTACTGTCATTTGTTGTCATAACATATTACAGTATACTACCTCCAGAGATGGTACACACACCCTTCACTCACGTACAGATACTCAAGTTTTAAAAGACTCTGGTGATAGTTAAAGTTCTGACTTTTTCACTCAAGTAAAGAAGTTTGGGCTCTGACATGTATTTAAGTAAAAAGTAGCCATTATTACTACCTGTTTTGGTGTCACGCTGGTAACTGAACTTCACGTCATATTAATATATTGATACAAAATGATGAAAAATCTGTTCTCTAATGAATGTATCCAGGCTGAAGATCCACCATATAGAACACAAGCAGAGAAACGATGATGATGATGATCAAGAATATCTCTGTTCTTAGTCATGTTTACATCACTGACTCCCTCTGTCTCATTCACGTTAACCCCAGACTTCTTGTTGCTTTCTGCCACGCTTTTTCTAAACTAGCCAGGAAATGACACACTAGTGGTATATCGAAAAAGTGACAAGAAATATGTCGATGAGCTGAAAACGGTGCAACAATGAGAAGAAAAAATATTGATCATGTCACCAAATAGATTCAAATAAAATGAACGAGTCTGGTTTAAAAATGTAAGAGGTAGATAGTACAGCTATTTGTGTAAAAAGTGTAATGAGTGAGAGAAAAAAGTAGTCTGAAAAATATATACTAAAGTAAAATACTGATACCAGAAAAATCTACTTAAGTACAGCGACAAAGTATTTCTTCAAGACTTCTTTACGAGTGAACAGAAAAGCATCTCCATCCTAAGTCTGGAGACTTCTATAGAGTTAGATACTGAAAATACAGTGCTGTCAAATGATCGATTCTGATTGGTCACAAGGTTCTGGTTAATTTTATATAAAATTTCTATACATTTATATTTTGAAAAACAACTCAAAAAAGGTATACCCTTTTCTCTATCATGACTGAGTTAAAGTTTCTTGTGTGTGTGTGTGTGTGTGTGTGTGTGTGTGTGTGTGTGTTTGAGCTACGAGTCCAATATGAAGAATGTCTCCAGTTCATTCATTTCGTGTTGGCTTTTTTTCTTCTTCATAAAAAATCAATGCACAATAAAACTACACAATAAAACTAAGTCTGTGTTTTCTGCATAACAATTTCTTTCTGCACAAGATCGGCATCCGTTCCCGCTCGTCCTCGCCGTGCGCCTCGTATCTGCAGCGCCGCACGGTTCCAAAACCAGACGTGTTTTGGCTGATCGATGATGTTTGTTAGGGGAGAAAGGAGTTTGAGCCAAAATGTTCCATTAACACAAACATACACAAACACATCCACACTGCTGAAACAGGCTTCGGTCATGCCGAGCGCTTGTTTGAATGTGTTTGTGTGTGTGTGTGTGTGTGTGTGTGTTGATGTGTGTGTTTGTGTGTGTGTGTGTGTGTAAGTGTTTACGCAAACCACAATTCAGCCACTAAATGCTCAAGTGATCAAGTAATCAAGTGTGCACTACAGATCTCCAATGCTCACTGCACAGCTGTATTACAGATGTAGCATCTATTTTGTTTGTTAGATGTCCACATGTTCCAAACAGCTGGAAATCCAAAGACTTTCCTTTAATCTGCTATATATATGGGAAAGGTTTCTGTGTGTGTATGTGTATGTGTATGTGTGTGTGTGTGTGTGTGTGTGTGTGCGCATGTGTGCGTGTGCTTATTGGGAACACTGTTGGTCATATGAGAGTGAAAGGGAGGGCTGTACAAGTATGTGCTGAGTGAGACAAAGAGGTAGCAGTCTAATTGTGTCTATGTGTGTGTGTGTGTGTGTGTGTGTGTGTGTGTGTGTGTGTGTGTGTGTGTGTGTAAAACAGGATCAGATATCGTGGCAGTGTGCTGATCTAGGCTCGGTCCTCTCTTGCCCTGTTAATACGACAGCTGGGACAGAGGGAGGACATGGACGCTGGACAAAGGCAGAGGGACAGATGCAGCTTTTGTCATGCAGAACTCCTGGGCTGTTCTAGGACACCCACCCACCCACACAAACACACATGCACACACAGCAACGCACCTAATAAAGACTGAGCTGTGTAATTGAGAGCAGTGTAATTCTGTAGGATTGTACAAGTCCAAGTTTGTGTGTGTGTGTGTGTGTGTGTGTGTGTGTGTGTGTGTAAAATCTCTGACTCAGACTAATGGTGGTCATGTGATAAGAATTGGCTCAGTCAGGATTATCTGTGTGTGTGTGTGAGTGTGTGTGTGTGTGTGTATGTGTGTGTGTGTGTGTGTGTGTGTGTGTGTATGTGTGTGAGAGTGTGTGTCAGTGACCTGCACTAAAGATGAGAAAGAACCTTGTTGTTGTTCCAGCTGTAAGAGACACTATGAGGACCACAGAATGATGTGCACATGAGCGCCTGAGCAAAAATTTGAGCCCATTTTAATCACAAGTCTCACCGTTTAACAACGCACGGCCAAAAGTAGACGTCCTCGACCTTGACGTCAAAAGTTTTGTGTTTCTTGTGCTCGACAAATGAGGCAATCAGGAAAAAACAACAACATAGAAACACTGACTGTGTTTTGTGAACTACAATAGAAGGAACGTAGACAGAAAGGTTGAAGATCGCTAGCTTTGGCATCCCGTTCGCCAAAATCGCTGACTGCACCTTTCTCTTTTATTTTGCTTGTTGCATTGGTCTGTACTTTTTACACAATGCAACAATGAAACTGAATGTTAGTGGTTATGAAAGTAAAACCAACACATATTAAAAGTCTATGGGGAAGTGGTATCTCAGTGATGGGTTACTGATCAGAAGCTGCCACTCTTGGGCCCTTGAGCATGGCCCTTAACCCAGGCTACAGAGCTCTGACCCCAGCTTCCAAACAAGCTGGTATATATTTAAAAAAATGTCACTGTGCTGTAATGTATATGTGGCAAAATAAAGGCTATTCTATATTCTCTCTATGTGTCTCTCTCTCTCAGCAACCCAGTTGAAGGGCAAAAGAGAGTCTTATCTTGGAGAGTTCATCTTCAGATAGGTGCTCACGGCTAATAGTGCTATGTGTGGTGCTTGACTGTGTGTGTATGTGTGTGTGTGGGGGACACTTGTGAGGGATTCCATCATGACAGGACTGCTGTTGTCAGTTGTCCGAGTCTTAAATTAGATATGAGTTTTATCTAATATTTGAATGTCATCTGGGCCAAACTCGTCGTAAATCCCCCTCCGTCTAGACCGCATTCTCTACAGTCCACTCTAATTTCAGCACATACACACACACACACACACACACACACGGCAGACGAGCTGATTCGGCACGGTGAGCTAATTTCGCATAAGACTCATCGATCAAGCTGTGATATATGAGGAATTCTAAGAATATAACTAGTGTCTGTACGTTAACCCTGGACTTCGCATTAGAGTACAAATAGACAAATTAAATAAACACAAGACATTATGAGGACGCATGCATTATGAGGACGAACCAATGACAAGTCCTGGGACTATAATTAAGGTTAGCTAGCTTCTGCACTGGAATTCATTGTCATTTTATATTATGTACAGTTTAAGGTTGACTTTGTGTGTGCAAGAGTTACTTCAGCTATATTACATTATGTTAATGGAGTTTGGCAGACACCCTTATTTAGAGCAACTTACATTTATGTCATTTATACAACTAAGCAGCTATGGGGTTAAGGGCCTTGCTCAGGAGCCCAGGAGTGGTAGCTTGTTGTGGCTGGGATTTTAACTCACAACCTTCAGATATGAAGTCCAATGTCTTAACCACTAAGCCACCACCTCCCTGCTAATCGCTCCTATAGGTGGATCAGACTACCAGCCAGCCTCCTTCCTCCACTGTCTATCGGTGTGTGAAGTTTTATTTCACGTCGGCTCAGTGGCCTTAAACTGTTACCTTATCGTTATAAATCTTCTCAGGTTTCACCTTGGTGTCCGTACGTGTGTGTGTGTGTGTGTGTGTGTGTGTGGCCGGCTGGCCCTGTGAGTATTAAACCCCATAGGGCATAAATGAGCTCCAGGCCGTTGCCCTTGCTGTGTCAGAGCGTCTCTCACATGAGCGATCTCTTTTCAAAGACCCGAGGAGCGCAGACACACACACACACACACACACACACACACACACACACACACACACACACACACACACACACCACCCTCACACGGCGCTACGCTAATAGGCCAAAGCACTAGGTAATGGCCTGCTCGCTCTCTCTGTCTCTCTCACCTTCACATGAAGAGGAACAGCTGCTGGCTTTCAATCACTTGGTATATGTGGTAAAGAAATAAGAGTTAAAGTCCACTTTTTAGGAGGATTTGAAGTAGGTGAAGCACCAGGGCTGAGTGGAAGAGTTTCCTCAAGTTATACATGACATGAATAAATTAATGAATGAACAGTATATTCAGCTCAATTCATTTTTATGTGTAGAGCACATTTAGCAATAGATGTTGTCTCAAAGCAGCTTTCCAGAGATAAATAAGTAGTGAAGTTATATAAAAGAGTATACATTTAGTGCCTTGTTTGTTCCTTGTAATTTTAAGTTTATCTTTGAGCCAGTGGTGACTGTGGTGAGGTAAAACTCCCTGAGATGGCATGAGAAAGAAACCTTAAGAAGAACCAAACTCAAAAAGAACCAATCTGGGTGGCACCGAATGTCCATTCATTACAGGTCCATTATAGAACATTGATTGGTTTTTAGAACAATCCAAAGTCAGACAATAAACATTTCTGTGTTTTGAAGTAGCTTTTTTTAGTGTAAATTTGTCTAAACTAAATCGCCAAGTCATCACTTTCTGAAATGACCGGCTCTAGGTTACTAAACCATGATTTTTTAAGCTGAAAACATTTCGTATCTAAAACAGTTTTTTTTTTTTTTATTTGTTTGATTTAATTACATTTTATTCGAAATTTGTAAGTGGGTTGTGCCCATAGAGACTTTTTGCTAGCATCAGCATTAGCACTGTAGCTCTTGTCTAGACTTCTGCCAGTGACAGGAAAATCAATTTATTGATTCATTATTTTATTGATTTGTGTAGCAGTATTGTATTTTTTCGACATTTACACACTTTTTGAGTTAATTTTACATGTCAAGGCAACAAGAAGGCCCCACAGTCCATCACCTGCCCTCCATCTACCTCCTGGGTATGAACGGTTCTCTGTTCTAGAGCTGAATATTGAACTTTGACCCGAAACCAACTAAGATGCAGATACAGCATTTTAATGTTACACACACACACACACACACACACACACACACACACACACACACACACACACACACACACACACACACACACACACACACACACACACACACACACACACACACAGTCTCCGTCTCGTCTCTCACGCAACACATAAAGCAAAGAGGAACAGGAAATGAGCATCACTCATATTTACATGGTTCAATTTGCCCACGCAGGCCAGCAATTCATTTTCATGATCAATTAAGACGGCTGCGGGCATCCGCAATGCATTTTCTTTTGACGGCACCCAGATCTACGATATCCCTCCCGCTCCACGCTCGATTTTTTATTGTCTACTCCCCTACGTGTGTCTATCTGTGCGCACATCTGGAGGAGTCCCCTCATAAACACCTGTTAGAAAGGTTCGACACAGATGTCTTCAAAGCGAACGAGGACGACGCGTTCCCAGGAACGGTGTCGATGCTTTACTAACGTCGTGCCTCCCGTTGCTTTCGAGGCGGTTTCATAAATATGAGCAAAAGAGCGAAAAGAAATATTTTCCACAGAACCATTTTTGCAAATCATTACAGCCGTCTCGAGAGAGAAAAAGAGAGAGAAAAAGCATGCCTGGCCTGAGCTATTCTTTCCTTATGGACAGAGACATTCATTTCAATATATTTACCTCTATGAATTTATTATTTTTTTTCTATGTGTGTGTGCGCGTGGAAGGAAATGATAAAGAATGGAGTGTGTGTGTTTTTTTCCTTCTCCTTTTTTTCAGCGCTGCCATGGAGTGGAAGCCTCACGGGCGCATTAGAAAGGGAAATTACGCTCAGCGGGGAGAAAAATCATTGCGTTACCCCAGGTGAAAAATATTGTTGCTTTGCTTAAAAGTGCATGCAAGGCAGCCTGCATTATTAGAATGTTTAAATATTAATTCTTCCACCGGGTAGTAAAGATGATCGAGCCGCAGTGTCAACTACTTTATTTTTTCTTTTTTCTTTCTATTTTCTTTTTTTTCCTTCTTCCGCCTCCATTTTCTAACAGCCCGAAGATCTGCTTTCCTCGAACAGGAATGATTATTTCGTAAGCGGTTTCTTACTGTTCTTTTCATTTCCCGCGCAAAATACAATTATATCTTTCGAACGGTTTTCCGCCGAGTTACGTTCAAAGCGGTTTTTATTTAAGCTCCGTGGAACTTCTAAACAATGAAATCAGGCGATATACTCTATCATTAATCATTAATGTATCATTACAGTGCAGGTTGGAGAAAAAAAAAAGAGTCCTGGGATGAGCATAAGGCAGACGTTATGATTACAGCTGCAGTTCCAGAGCTCGAACATCTGCAGTCACATTAGGATTTTTTTTCCATTATTATTATTAAAAAAAAGGAAGAGAAGGATCCCAATAATATCAGAATTATACATGGAAAAAGTTGGTGGACACCTGAAAATAAGATTCTGCCTATTTGAACTTCCCATTCCTCATTTATTCCTCATTTGCTCTTATTATATCCCCTATTATTCTGGGAAGATGTTCCTCTAGATGTTGGAGTGTGCTTGTGGAGATTTGCGCTCATTCAGTAAAGTCAGGGGAGGTGAGGAGGCCTACAGTCAGCGTTTACAAAAATGATCCCAACGGTGTTCAATACAGTTCAGAGTGCTATAACAGGAGATCTTTCACCCCAACCCATTTATCTTCATGGAGCTGGCTTTGTGCACAGGAGCACTGTCATGCTGGAACAGGTTTGAATCTCCTAGTTCAATTAAGACATTCTATAAACATGGTTGCCTTGAACAAGGTAACAATTTGGGGGGGAATCACAACAATTATTATTATTATTATTATTGTCCCAATAATTCTGTCCATATAATGGCAGCTTTGTGACATCAGATTTCAATTCAGAGATTTTATTTCGTGAGGTATTTCAATTTTTATATTGTAATGCTCGGATATACTGTAGTTCTCAGACAAGAAGGATTTATTTTTCACAATGCTGATTTTGTGCTTGCTGAATGTTAACTGAGTTTTCAACGTGAACATTGAACAATCCTGCGAAGCGACTTGGACATTTTTTTTTTGAAGGTCCCAGGTTTGTGTAAAAACTACGCCACTACGTTTGAAGGAAGCGCTCCATCACAGTTTAGCCAAAAGTCGGTTTCAATCTCACTCGCGCTAATGGCTCGTCTCCAGATCAGACAACTGAAACCCAAAGCAAATTAAAATTGATTGTAAATGTCAATGCATATAGATGGCAGTCAATAACTCGAGAGCACTTGGATACAGACAACATACTTGCAGTGACAATCCAATGTGGAGCAATTAAAAAGAAAGCTCGGCGTATGCATGTGTCTCGGTCTGGAGACGTCTAGCTCGTCTCTGTCACAAAAACAGACTCTGCAATTTCTCGCTGCGTTTTCAGGTACGAACAGGAAGTCCGTGTTCCATGAGTACAGAACAGAGATCCGAAAAGTTAAGAGAAACGTCAGCGTTTTATGGAAGGGAGAAGACGACTGAAAGGGATAAAGGAGCGAGAGTGGAGTGAGAATCGGATAAGCT